>NC_056750.1:103670435-103754680 GCF_019279795.1 Protopterus annectens | reverse complement strand
ATAGCTTGTTTATGGAAGGAGTCCACCAGACTGGTTTCCTTTTCTTGGAGGAGTGAGTCTTGGTTTTGCTTGGGAGAGCACGATCCATGCATTCTTGTAGGTGCCCATAGAATGCATTAGTAAAGGATTTTGCAGCTTGGACAATGCTATCCTTTAGCATGGGGGCTTTAAAACTTTCCACCTTGGTCTTAAGTAACGTGAAGTTTGCCTTTGAAAAGTGTTTCACAGTGGTTTCCTTGTCCGGGGGTGGGAGCGGAATGTGGATATCCAAAGTGATTTGTTATGGTCAGATCTAACCAGTGAGGGGTTGACCTCCAGTGTGGAGCACTGGTCGCCCATGTTGGTGATGACCAGGTCCAATATGTTGTCACATCTGGTGGGAGTGTTGACCAGTTGATCCAGGGCATTTGAGTTTATAAATTCTAGGAAATGTTGGGCAAGGGAGTTAGTACTTGAATAGTTCTCCCAATTAATGTTTGGGTAATTGAAATCACCCAATATTAGGGTGTTTGGTAGGACCTTTATATTTCCCAGTGTTTTCAGAAATGCGGAATGGAGGTCCTGGGACATGGTGAGTGATCTGTAGCAAGCTACAATTTGAATTGCAGTTTTGTCTGTTGTTAGTTGCACATGGATGACCTCTGAAGCATTGTGCTGTGCCACTAACCCGGAGGTGTGGCTATCCTTGATGAATATGGATACGCCTCTGCCTTTTGTATTTCGGTCTGGGTTCTGTGGCTGAAATGTATGGTATGAGTTGTAGCCTGGTAGTGCTGGGGTGCTCTCTGGAGCTTTAAACCAAGTTTCTGTTACTGCACATATATCGATTTTCTCCATACCGAGGAGTGCCTCGAGTGCATGCATTTTGAGGTTTAGACTTCTAGCATTGAGTAGCATTACCCTCAGTTTTTTGTTACTTGTGCTATTTATGGCGGTGGGTTTGTCTTTTGAGCCTTGCCTAAAAAAGGCACTATGGGGGTGGCAAGAGCCTTGGCCAGTATTCGAAAGCCTAAGGGTGACAGGTGCAAGCAACGTGGCTTGTTGAGCATGTCATCCCAGGCGGACAGACACTGGATCCCCTTTGAATGACACCAGAAACTTAGCCAATTGTTGAAATTGATAATTTTTTTTCTTTATACTGTGGTATCATTCTTGGTGAGGGCAGAATGCTACTAAGGGTCAGGGTCATACCAGCCTGGGCTACAAGATCATAGAGCTCTTCCATGTCTCTTTTCATGTAGTCCAGGGAGGTATGGCTCAGGTCATTCACACCAACATGGACAATGACAGAGTCATATTTGTACTTGTTCTGGAGTGACCTGAGTGCTTGTGTTATGTGGCGGATCCTGGCACCCGACAGTCATCTAACAGTAACCTTCTCCTTATTCAGCCTAGTGAGTGGGACGTCAGTGTGCCTGACTATAGAGTCACCTATTACTAGTATGTTGGGTATGTTATTTTGCCTTAAGGGCTGTGATTGCATGGCACACTGGTTTTGTGAAGTATGTGTTTCATGATTTGTGTTGGGGGGGGGTGGAGGTTGCTTGGATGTCTGCTTGGGAGATCTCTGTTGCTTTTGCAGATTTTTATTTAGAGCCTCTCAGTATGATTTCATGTATTTATGTGTGTTTTTTGCCGGTGCTGGTTTAATGGGTCTATGTGAGACTGGTGGTGTGATGCAAGTATTTCCCTTCTCCTCTTGACTGTCTGATCCAGCCTTGGGTTGAGAGAGCTTAGCTTCCAGTTTGGCTGTATAATTCCATCTCTCACATGTATTAGTGTTTGCTGGTAGGAGGAGAGGGTTGTCTGTGTACATGAGGCACTTGTAACATTGCCTCAAAATGCCCAGATTTACCAGCTGGACTGGAGAGTACACCTGAAAATGCCCTTTGGATATGCCTGGATAGGTACAGTGAACTGTTTTACTGAATGGCTGAATAGAGAGCCCTGTCCTTCTTTACGATATAGGAGGGTCCAGTGCTAGAGTTTATAAGTGCTTGCTATGAGTTTTGAGCAAGTGCTGGGCTGACAAATGAATGGCTTGAGTGCTTAATTTGAAAGTTTGTCTAGTTCCAAGGGAATAGCAGGGAAATGAAAGAGATAGAAATTAGCCCAAAATGACCAATAAACTACTATTTTTGGGCTGAAACCACTCCTCTAGGGAAACATACAATACTTTCACAAAATCTAGCCTCAGCTCGATCTGTTCTTCAATTGCTGGGATCGATGTCAGCCTCCATCACCATAGTTCCTCTAGCAAGGCTACACATGAGGTTTCCTTCAATGGCTGCTTCTTACTCAGTGGTCCCCATCCCAGCACCCTTTATCTTTTCCAATTCGAATAACCAAGATTTGCAAACAGGACTTGCTTTGGTGGCTGTCAAACAACCCTCACCAGTGGCCTCGCCCCTTCAACCCTCATCAGCCCAATGCTACAGTGACCATGGACGCCTCCCTGATGGGGTGGGGAGCTATTTCAGTGAAAGACAGTCCAAGGCACTTGGTCACAGATGGAGGCCCATCTGCCTATCAATGTCCTAGAACTGAGGGCGGTGCTACTAGCATTGCAAGCATTACAATTGATCCTTCCGTCAGGGACTATTGTTATTCAGTCAGACAACATGGCAGTTGTCTGGTACATCAACAAACAAGGGGGAACCAGATCATACCCACTCTGTTGAGAGGCCACGAGAATATGGCAATGGGTGATAGCCTTCAACCATTTTCTGATAGTGACGCACATTCTCGGGAGCTCCAACGTGATAGCAGACAAGTTGAGCAGATACATTCTACAGCCTCACGAGTGGTGTCTCAATCCTCTATTGGCGGCAAAGATTTTTAACTGCTGGGGCCAGCCTTGCTGCGACATATTTGCATCCCCGTCCAATCACAAGTGCAGCAACTACTTTTCCCTGATCCCCCCTCGAGGACAGTCACCAAAAGATGCTCTAGTTCATGATTGTCCTCGGGTCTGCTATATGCATATCCTCTGATACACTTCATTCACCAGTGCCTCAAGAAAGCACGTCGGTTAAAGAGCAAAGTGATCCTCATTGCTCCATATTGGCCTCGACAAGTTTGGTTTCCTTTCCTGTGGCCTCATCTGCTAGATCAACCATGGATTCTCAATCCAACTCCAGAGTTGATCTCTCACCCACAGAATCTGGTTTATCCAAACCTATCTAGCCTGAAACTGACAGCTTGGTTTATCCTCCACTTCCAATGATTGCCAGGCAGTATGACCTATCTTCCCCTGTGCATGACATTTTGATTGCCTCTCATAGCTCATGCACCAGACTACTCTACCATAGCAAATGGAAGAGGTTTTCTCTCTGGGTACAAGATAGACAAATGGACCTTTTTACAGCCCCTGTTTCTATTGTGCTAGAATATCTTTCAGACCTTTTTAAATCGGGGGTAGCAGCCTCCACAGTTCATGTTCATTTGGCTGCAATTTCTAATTTTCATAATGGCTTCCAGGGCTCTTCCTTAATGTCACACAGACTTTGTAAGACCTTTCTGTAGGGCGTAAACTAACTAAAGCCTCCATTCAGAGAACCTGTTCAACTTTGGGACCTGGCCTTAGTCCTTCAAGGGTTGACAACTTCTCCTTTTGAGCCTGCATCTACCTGTGATCTAAAGTATCTGTCATGGAAAATGTTCTTAGTTACTATTACTTCTGCCAGACGTATTTCTGAATTATAGGCCTTGTCTATCAAACCCACCTACCTCATCTTTCACAAGGACAGAGTTTCATTAAGGACCAATCTGACCTTCTTTCCCAAGGTCGTTTCTGAGTTATCTATCAATCAGACTACTGATTTGCCAGTGTTCTTCCCTAATCATTCTAACAGAGGGGAATATTGCCTGCATACTTTGGATGTACATAGACAAATTTGTTTTTACCTAGACAGGACTAAATTTAATAGAAAATCTGACCAGCTCTTTTTGGCCTTTTCTGAATCCAGATTAGGTTGTCCAGTTTTTAAAGTTACTTTAGCCACTTGGTTGAGAAATTGTATTACTTTCATTTATGGCAAGAATGGTATCCCTTTACCTGGCAGGGTAAAGGCCCACTCTACAAGATCAGTGTCAACTTCTGCAGCCTTCCAAGCTAGAACATCTTGAATGACATTTGTACAGTCGCAACCTGGGCCAGGCCTCATACCTTCATTGCTCATTACAAATTGTACTTGGCCTCCAGAGGCAGAGCTTCCTTTGGTTCTCTGGTGCTCCAGAATGTCCTTCCATAGGGCTGCCCAGGGAACAAGAAGGCTGGGAACTCTGTCCCAAGAGTAAGGAATAAACAAAGACTGACAACATCAGATAAAGAAGTTATGTCTTACCATAATGTTCCATCTGAGTTGTTTCATCTTTGTTCATTTATTATGGTCCAGTTGTTAGGTCATGTCTGACCAGAGGTAGCCTCAGCTTCATTTTTCCAACTTGCAAACTAGATCTGATGTAACAGGGAGAAGGCTATGATGGGTAAAATCTTAGCTTGAGAGGTTTGTGAGTGACGTGAGCCTGAAAAAAAGGCTGGCTTGGTTCCGAGGTTGGAACCGAATCCCAAGAGTAATGAATAAACGAAGATTAAACAACTCAGATGGAACGTTATGGTAAGACATAACTTTTTTTTTATGGATTCTATCTTGTCTGGAATATAAGTACAGCACTCCTTGTTAATCAGAGCACAAAGACTCTTTTGCTTCTGCTGCATTTATGTCATGACTGCAGATCTATGATTGATCTAATGTACCAATACTGTTTTCTAATTCTCTCTTTCTCCTGATATTTCTTATTTTACCTTCAGGCAATTCTTTAGTTACTCTCATTGATCGTATTACATACCCTACATAACAGTTTTTTTCCCATTCCATAGGAAGCCATTTATATGTTTTTGTACTGCAAATGTAGTATTCCCTAGCTACTGTGATATTGCATTCACTGACCCCTACTTGTTTTGATCCTGTCTGTTGTATACATGCACCTTCCTTTGGAACTGTCCTTACTTTCAAGGTTAGAATATCTACCTTGTCTGGTTTACCACAACTCTATTCTTGTTACTAATTAATTTTCTCGTTGACTATTTCTTGGCATACTTTCTGCAGGTATTTTATCCATTGTTGATGCTTTGCTTTTAACTTTAAAATACTGAACAATCCCTGCAACTTGTGCTTTTGAATCAGTCCTGCACTATTAGTGAACCCACTTCTAACCCATGTTGCCATATGTAGTCTCAGAAAATTTACTACACACCGACTGTCACTGTAAAAATTTTCTGGGTATAAATGCCGCAAAAGATATTTTACAGTCTCTAGCCCTTTCTAATGTCATGTATCTTGGTAACTTGACCATGACTGGTTTGTCTTCCTTTTGCAATGTCACCATTGCAAACCCAGTGTAGTACATCCCATCCTTCATATCCACTAAAACTGGATAAGTAGTACTTATCCCCTATCTGTATTTGTGCATTCTTTGTAGAGAAAGTAGTTATCCATTTTGAAAAAAACAGTCTGACTAACACCTTCAGTGATTTTGTTTATCTCACTGTCATTTAGCAAAGTTTTGATTGTCAAATGTGGAGTTTGAACTATAATCCCCGATAACATTGCGAAAGTCTTTGTCTTATTCCCCGGTAAATGGTTAAAAGCTGTTTAATGCAAGGATGATATCCGTTTTTCTACAGCAGTCATTCTCCAGCTACAAAAAGTAACCTGTCTTAACTTAGTGTCCATTTTCTGAGATGTCTCTTATGGTCAAGACTGTAATAACACTATTGAGAGTGTGTCCTTTTCTGCTGCTGCTTGCAAAACAAAATGTAATTTATTGGTGAGAGCTATCAGCTCTGTTGCCTGTGCCAACTTCTGCTTTAACATTTTAAATGCCTTTTTCTCTGCAACGCCATTGTATAATCAAGTCTTCTTTTTGATCTGCCTTATGCAGATCCGAAATTGTTAAAGGCTTTGGCAGTTGCATAATGCTCCTCATCCTTTCCTGACAAGGAGTCCTCCCCGTTGGTCTGATAATGGCTCCAAGAAATTTTACTTCTTGTGGCAAGAACTTATTTGTCTTTGTTTACTTTGAAACCTGCCTCTTGCAACTGTCTCAGAACTCTTTTCAGCTGTGATATGTATTTTTTTCACAGTTTCTGACTGTATTAGAATGCCATTAATATAATAAATAACCTTGTCATCTTTAGTCACATCCTGTAAGAATGCCTCTACTATCTGATGAAAAATGAAAGGGCTGTTCTGAAAACCTTGAGGTAATTGTCATGACATACTGTTTATTTTTAAAGGTAATGTGATCCCTTGTACCTCCCACTGTAATTAGAACTTTTAACTTCCCACAGTCTGTTTTTGTCTCTGCCCATAAGGTCTGAAATTCTTTCTGTATGGTATTCCAGATATCTCTTTGTCTGTCAGGGGCAATGCCCCTGTTTCCTTTACTAACTTGTATTGTCATGCACTGTTGGGTTAACACTCCATTTACTTTCATTTCTTACATTGCCTTCACTGTCATATTGTTATAATTTATTTCCTCTTGCCTTATTATGAAACTTTTGACTCTCTATGTTATTTTCCTGCAACTTTTGTTTTTTACTTTTCCTTTTCTTCGGAGTCACTTTCAAATACTCCTTTCTCTATGTGTGTATTTTTCCATTTTCTGTAATATACACAGTCCTTCTGGATATGTCCCAGTTTTTCATCACGGCTTATCATAGCTGGAGTGGTTGTTGCATCTCTCAGTATGTCCCTGTTCTCATCCCCCCCACGTTTTCTACTTTTCACATATCCCACTGCACCTACTATTTTAAACCCATCTTCATCAGTACCAACAGAAAAAATATGTTATGCTGAAAAATGTCTCTGTTGTCACACATCTCCCTCCCATTAGCTTATGAGCACATTGCCCTAATGTGTCAGCAGTTTTCTCATAAATACACTTAATGTCACCTCGTACTTTTTGTTTCAAAAACACATGTATAACTGCTTAAACTATTACTAAGAATACTGTCTTTAATTTGACTTGAGGATTGGCCTATTATCTGAACTGATCTAAGAAATTTTACTTGTTTGCCCTTTATACAAGTATAACATAGGAGTTGAACCTGTGGCTTAATAGTTATGATGTGCTCTTTTCATTCATGGGATCTGAACTTTTGACTGGACTATTACTTTTAAAATGTAGCATTAACTTTAAATTTTACATTCTGTAAAGTAGCAAAAACATTAATTTGCCAAATGTGTAACTGTAAATCCCTTTCTGGTATACTTTACACAACATAAATGCGTGAATTTACTTTTTTTTCAAACTGGCCACACCCAATATGTCTTTCTGAGCAGTTTAGTTGTGTCAGTTGAACAGGAATTTAATTTATCTTTAACCCACAAATCTGCTTGTTGCTGTTGTAACCATTTGTTTAATTCTGTACATTTGCACAGTCTACTGCATACAAATTCTAAGAAAAAAACTTTTACAACCATTTTTATAGTTTTAAAACTATGTAATTGATGAAGACATTCTTTTTCTGCGTCCTTATCTCAATCCAGAGTAAACCAGTTCTCAGCAGGTCGAAATGTTCTTTCATTGATAGTATAGTCTGCAACTTTATTTGCTGTGTTAGCCATGCTCACTCACAGAAAATCAGTTCTCAGCATGCTAAATGTTCTTTCATTAATAGGATAGTTTGTAACTTTTTTCTGCTGTCTTAGCCATTTCCCTTTTCACTTGCATATCTGTGTACATTCAACTGTTTAGGCTATTTCAACAAGTCTCTGTTGTTAATGCCGTTTGTTACAAAAACATCCAGAAGTTTAATACTTTTTGTTCTACACAAGCATATTCTGTTAGGCCAAATGCATATTTCTTTTTTACACTTACAGATGCTAAGTCACATGCTATTTCTAAAACTATCACACTGTTATTATGATTACCAAACCTCTGTTACTGTGAAGGAAAAACAGTTCTTCCAATTTATATATATTTTCCTATCAAATACATGCTATTACTATAAATTCTGTTGAGTTAAAATACTTTTAAACAACAAAGCTTTCTTTTCAGGAAAAAAACTTTTCTTTAATGTTTTCACAACCAGTACATTTAAGAGCAGCCATATATATACAACACATGAGTTGAGTGATCATATGACCTGCAGCCATCATCACATGATCATTTTCAATATACATAATTAATTATGTATAATTACTATAAATTCTGTCAGGGAACCCCCACCCACCAAAAAAAAAAAAAAAAAAAAAAGAAACAGTAATACATTAGCATTTCATCCATTCTGTTAACATTTCTGTAATGACACAGCAGTTGTATAAATGATTGCTGGATGGCAGGATTATCAATGATTAGGCAAACATTCCAAGTCTAACTGCCCCAACAATTTCCTTTGGTCTCTCCACTGTTGTGGAGGTTATGATGGGACACCTCAGAAGCCTAACACCTCCATTATCTACACATGCACAACCTCTTGAAGTTGACAATAAACATAATACAGTGTTTGCAGTAAATAGTGAAAGTCCAAGAAGAAATGGTAACACGATAATGTGATGTAACACGATACTGTGATGTAACCACACTAAGTTTGAAAGTACAGTGAGAACTAACATATGTGCAGTATACCAGCAGTTAATTTTTTAAAATTGTATACATATCAAAATTCTTTTTTCTACTGCATACTGAAACACATCCAAAATATGAAGATGTAAGCAGTTTATAAAGAGAACAAACATACCTTATGAAATAATGCAGTAATTTGTGGAACAATCTTCTCAAAGTAAGTAGCAGAACTGGTCTGTCTCTATCCAGTCAGTCTCCCCTATTTCCATTTCCATAGTTACACTATTACCTTTATATAGTGTAGATTCATCCCTCTGAACGCTGTGAAGATGCAAATGAGGTATGAAATCATTAGCATTCCTGAATACCAAAAAATAATAATAACTTGATGTAGGGGATGTAAACATGTTGTAAGTAGCTTCACAATTGCATGCACATGCCCTGGGACTGCAGGGAGGAGCAATGACAATTGCTAGCTGCTAATGGCTTGCAAGTGTTATTGGTTGCTCTGAATACAACAAGCAAAACTGAGCAGACTCTTCTCTCTAAAGTGTGTGTATCATGCAGAGTAGACTTAAAATAAAACGTATAAGCATCTTGAGAGCTATGAGAACAACTTTTAAAACAATGATATTCTTGTACTAAGAACACACTGTCCATTCTGAGCTTAAAATTTGTCTGAAATGCTGATCAGTTGTATTACACATTGAAACAAAGATGCAAATAAATGCCCGTGTTAAGCTGGGGGGTGGATGCTCAGAAAATAAAGAGAAGAAATAGCTGGCAGTGTTGGCAACCTGACATTTATATGGTATGGACTATTATTAGTGTGAAGTAGTTGTCAGTATCATATTAATCTACACGTTTTCTGATCCTGTGTTGGTGGCAAAGGGGAATAAAAAACACAGCTGTTTGTTGTTATTGCACTGAAGTGAGGGTTCAGATCCAGATAGTGTGTTAACTGACAGAGTTAATGCATATTTCCTGAGTATATGATCAGGTTGCAACACACAGAAGTAGGAAACTTCACAGTCCAGCATTTGTATTATTATTCTCTGATGTTTGTTACAACTGACAGTTTTTTTGTGTGTTCCTCATTTGGGTGCATTTTGGCAGATCACACTCTGGGCTGACAGCATTCTGTAGCAGTGAACAAGTCCACTGCCCAAGGTAAAAACTGATAAATTTAATTTGGCATGCCATTAGTAGGGCATTTTACTGTGGCACAGATGCACTTTGCTATACCACTCTGAACAGCATTAAGAGAAGAAATTCTTCATCACATCTAAGTGTCTTTGTAGCACAAGGACTAAATAAAATGATTTTAAAGGAACTGAAAAAGAGGATGCAGGTTTTGAATCCAACTTGAAGCCACATGCTGCTTGGAATGATTGTAGCAGATGTGAAATGCAGCTTGTGTTTTGTTGTGTGGACTATAAATTGTTATATATGTTTATTTGGCCTGTGTAGTTTCAGCAGAGCACAAACAGGACTCAGTTGGAATAAAGAGTGAACAATTTAATTTTTGTAATCTTCATTAGCACAGTTTTGTCACTGCTTTGCAGTATTAGTAATGAGTGAGTGATGTGCACAAGCTGTAAATGCAGTGACTTTGGACCCATAACAGAGTTGCTCTGGGGTTCACATCCATACTGTGTGAAGGGAATGTGGAAATTATTACTCAAGATTTATGACTTACTTTCATCAGAACTTCATATGCTGTTTTTTCTGTATCTTGCCTTCTGTACTTGCTCACTGCTGAGCAACATGCAATCAAGCTTACCTGCTTAAAGAAAAAAGTTTAAAAAATTATTTGGGCAGGCTTCTGTAATACAAATAGGCTTAGTGACAGTGTAAAAGTCAGCACTCTAGAGAGTAGTGAGATGAGAACATCCATCTGCTGTGTAACTGTCTCTGTGGCACAAGGTATAAGTGCACTGACTTGAGAAAGAGAACATGGGTGATCCAGGGTTCAAATCCAGATAACACTTATTTTTACAAAGGGTGTTGAGTGCATTTTATAACAGTATGTTGATTAGTAAGATAAACACTACATGCAAATGGTTATCATAATTATGTTTATTGCAAGAAATGTTTCATTAATCTTTGATATTTTTTTCTAAGTTGCCTGTCTCATTAATGATTTAGTTATGAAAGACAACTGAATGTGTATGTAATTGTTTAAACAGGATAATTATGAGAATAAATTAAAAATGCACTTGCATATCTATGATGGGCAGAATATGTAAGTTACAATCATCTTCTCTCCCCACATAGCCCAACTCTGTGTACTGAAATATGTATGTATCATACCCCAACCTATATTAATTGACACATGAAAGCCTATCCATCTGACATACATTTACAAACAGTAATACTGCCTCTGTCATTGGAATACATTTCACAGGACTTCCTAAAGTCAAAAACATACAGGCCTATCTGAAGTATGTCTCAATTCATACTGAATTCAGTTTATCTGTAATGAACATGATTGATGTGATGACAGGAGGTACTGCCAGCTCTGCCAGGAGAAGTGGGTAGTGGATGTATAATGTATGCCAACACAGCTAGCTGGAATTTTATAAAATAATTATATGTCATTTGTGTATCAAACTTACTTGTACAAATGCTTGTGTTTAAAAATGTGTTTGAAAAGTTGCTTGTGTTAAAATGTATCAACAGCGCTTCCTGTTAGACAGAAAAGAAATGTACATGCATTAGTGTAACAGCATATATTTGAAGTGAAGAGGTCAATCTTAATCCACCTGACTTTGCAAAATATTCTTGAAATTAAATTAGTTTATGGGTTAAGCCATAAAGATATTATCCCACAGTTTTGAATGGAGCCAGAGATGCAATGTCTGTGCAAGAGAATAGTTGGTAGCTCCTGTAGGAAGAATGGAAGTGTTTATGGTTTTATGACTACCAGGAGATCAGAGCAAAGCTCTATCTGTGTGTATGGTAACACATAGGTGCTAAAATCTTGTCAGTTTCTAGTGTTGGTGAATGTGGGAAAGAGAGTCAGATGACCAGATATGTTACTGTGTAATCAACTCAGAAAAAATATATTTGGATATTAGTATGAGATTGCTCTCAGCATTCTGCATTCTGTTTTGGATCTGACAACAAGGACCACTCATCCAAATTATCTTGCCTTGCACTAGTCAGTAAGTAACTTAACTAGGGAAAAGTAATTCTTTCAGATTAGCCAGGAAAATATAGTGAGATTAGAAATACTGTTTTTCCATAACTGTGAAACTTTCCATCGGTGTTATTTTTAATATTCCTTGTTACTGAAACTCTGGTGTTTACTGTAAATACATATTTAGTATTTTCTTGCTCTTTTATTTATTATTAAATATATTTAAATATTTCATTGTGTCTGGTCTTTTTAGAGAATATTTAAGCCTTGAGAGTGTTTGCATATATTTATTTGGTGATAACTCAGGCCACTCCTGAAAACCTGGCTGTTTAGTCAACATTATCATTTGTATTAATAATTAATTTCACTCAGTATAATTGGGTACCCTTGCAAGAGCCTTAGAGTAGCTAGCTTTGGAGTGTCTGGCAGTGGCGTGATCACCTTGTAGTCTGGGCAGAAGGGGGAATAGCTAATAAACTTGTGCCATCCTTTCCTTGATGTGTGTGAAAATTAAATCTCAAAGTGTTTGTGTGTCAGCTGCATGAAGCACTGGTTTCACAGAGAGGGTGCCGGAAGACTTGGCTTGGACACTTGGCTAAGGAAGTAACTCAACCCTACAGTTGTGCCAGTAGGAAGCCTTATTGGGTACCTGGAGGGAGACAGCTATAGAGAAATCCAGACCCCAGGCTGACTGTGTTCCCTTAATGGAAATTGTGCTTGATGCAGATATCTGCATTGTGGTGGGCTTCACAGTTGAAAGGGAGTTCTCCTGTAGCACTGACAAATAATCAACTTGCTTGAAATTCCCACATTGGTCAACTAACTTTTTGCAGTATGTAATTTCAGAAAAGTCATACTATTTAACCTTCAAAACACCAAGGATGACAAGCCAAGCTATTAAGCATGTCAGTATTGAACATCTGAAAAGGTTGAGCATCACACATGGCAAATCTCACTGCCATGTTTCACACCTTCATTGCTGTTTGATAAAATACCTTCCTCTTTGTTTGATAAAATACCTTCCTCTTTGTTTGCCAATGTCTGTCTCTGCCTTCCATCACACAAATGCAGTTGGCATGGTTGTGCATGTTTGTGCAGTAGCTGTTAAATGTGAGATTGGAATTTGGCGCCAGCTCAGACATAGAATTGTTGCTTGCTTTACGTCTGCAGGCATGGCTGGTGTTGGTGTTGAATTTAGAGCACAGAAGTGAGGTGTTGAGGAGTCCAGGATTTTTGTGGCGCTCCTCATGAAGCACTACAGCTGTAGGCTGCTGCAGGGGACTATACTGGATCTCAGTATAAGACTAAGGCTTGGAATAGATTACCAAGGCTGTCTCCAGTGTAACCGGCATCCCACACACTGCAGAGTACTACTGTTACTACTATAGTGATGTGAAACAGTACAAGAAGGACCTCCTTAGCCAATGGAACAATGAGTTTAGAACTGCTGACATCCGTCAATTGTGTAAGTATACTGACCCATCAACATTAAATGATGTATAATGCAGGACATATCCAAGACTGTTATTCAGTATACTTTGATGTCTTTTTTTCTCTGTTGTACAGATGGTAAAGACATTGCAATGAACTGGGGGCTTACTGTAAGCCTAATAACTACAATAATTGTATGCAGTATGGCAATACTGAAATAAATAGTTGTATTTATGATATCATAACAGTACAACTGATTAATGGTACAACACAGTAAGACCTCCTCATCATACTTAGATGTGGCAAAGGTGTACAGACTGGATAGTCATAACTGTGCATTTTCTAAAGTTATATAGTCATGTGATATGCCATGGATCTAATTCTTCCTTTTTTTTTTTGTCTTACTCCCTCTCATTTTTTTGATGGGGATATTTTATAAGGCTTAAGAATATTTTGTTGTTACACATTTCTGCTTGCAAAAACTGACAAGCAGCACAGAGAGACAGACCAACCTCTACAGACTGGCCCACCATCCCTCCACAGGTAGCAGCATTGACACCCAGCAATTCAGGGTCCCAAGCTGTCAGCACTGCCTCCAAAACCCCTGCCCTACCTGCTCCATCTAGGTCAGGTAGCTCTGCTCCAGCAACTGATTCACTGGTACCCTTTGAGATTAGTAGTTATGGAGGTGGAGATTTTGTGGTGGAGGGTATAATGGAAAGGGGCCTCTGTGCCTGAATCCTAAATTGGCCATGTAGAAAAGGTGAGTCATATTGCCAAGATAATGACACATTGAGCACTGACACAGGAAATGCAAACATAAGACAGAGGTCTGACAGTTCTGAGTGTGGGGGGGGGGGGCACATAATGTAAAATAAATGGATGAGTTTTATTTATTTAACTACTATGATGCAGATGAAATATGTGAATATTATTTATTTATTTTACATTATAAGTGTTTTATGTTTATAAAATAGTTTGAATTTTTAGGCTTCATGCTATTCCTTTCAAAGACCAAGTATTATCTATTTGGAGTAATGGAAATGCAAACTATAGCATATTATATGTTCATATATTAAATATTTGATATATTTCATTGATGCTTCTGAGTCATGAAATGTGATACATTTACTTACACAGTTTATATACATATGTAATTGTATGTGGGTGTTGGTTGTGAAAAATAGGGGGCTTGTATTTAATGATGCATTTAATGATGACTGTAAAAGTGATTAACTTACTGGATGTGGTATTCTGAAGAAGTCTCTGAATTAGCAGAGACAAAAGTGCTTAATTTTAATGATCTGTTACATTTTTATTTTAAATCATGCAGGAGAATAAAACATTTTTATTGGTTCTGATCCAAACGACATATTATTGTGTTACCTTGCTCTGCTTGTGCCTTCATTTTCTAATACATTTGTGACATAAGCATTTGTGCAAATAAGTCTGATATTCAAATGCTATACAGTTCTACTACATTAGTAACACAATCATCTTCTATAACTCAATTTGATATTCAAAGGACATATAATTCTTTACACAACTCCAGCTGGCTATACTGGCAGTAGTTCATATCATAGTTCAAACACCAAGAAGCATGGTAAAGCCAAGATACACATAGAATATATATAAAGTAAAAATGAACTCAGCAATGCAAATCACCAAAAATGTTTAATAAAACAGCAAAACTTTCAGACTCAACAACCCTTCATCAGTATGATGGATTATTTATTAATTTATTGCAGTTGGTTTACCAGGATAGTCCATTGGGCCATTGAAGAACCTGTTTTCAATGGAGTCCTGGGGAGAAAAGCTCCAAAAAAGAAAATAAATGTACATTAACATTTGACAGTAAATATGTAGGTACATACTATAAAAGAACATAAGCAAAACATAAATGTACTTAACATTTGACAGTGACAATCTTGGTACAGGCTAATGAAGGAATAAAAGCAAAACATAAATGCATTTTAATGAACAAACGTAGTAGATGAATAGAGTAGAATTTGTTAGTACAGGGCAAAGGTAGAGTTGGTTATGTGGGGTGGGTACAAGAGCATTCCCATTGAGATGCTAGGTGTAAGAAAAGTGACTTCTTGAAGGTAGAGTGGTTAGAGGTAGTGCAGATGTTTGGTGGTAGGGAGTTCCAGAGGCGAGCAAGGCTGAAGGAAAGGAGGTTTTTGCCTGGGGGATGAGTCGGTTTGTGGACCTGTAATAGATTTTGATTATTAGACCTTAGAACTCTATTTGGATGGTGCATTTTAAAGGCAGAGGAGAGGGAGGGACAGTTGGAGGGGTTTAGAATAAGCTTGTGAGCTAGAGTTAGTTGAGTGTAAGCAAGATAGTTGGGAAGTTCTAACCATTTTAGTTTATGGAGGGAGAGACAGTGGTGAGTGGAAGACTTATGAGTGGTAGCGAATCTAGCAATTTTGTTATAGCAAGAGGTGAGCTGTTTTTTTAACAAGCACTGAAGATTAGTAAGTAGTGGGGCACCATAGAGGAGGGAGGGAATAAGGAAGGAAGTAGCTAGAGTGATTTTAGTGGTGGGTGTGAGGTAGGCATTTTGTCTATACAGCATGCCAAGTTTTTGATGTGTTTTTTTAATGTTCTTTTGTAGGTGGGAATTAAATTTTAGTTGGTTGTCAATGTGGACCCCAACTAGTTTGGTCTCTGACACTATTTCAAGAGGTGAGTTATTTTGACTAGTAACTAGGAGTGAGTTCATGTTGGGGGAGGGAGTTTGGAGGGAGTAAATAACATTAATTTGGTCTTAGTGGCATTGAGAGCTAGATGGTTGCTTAGCATCCATTGCTCTGTGGAAGAGAAGGCGTCTTGAGTAAGTTTTTGTAGGGTGGAGATAGAAGAGGCAGAGCAGATGATGGTAGAATCATCTGCATATTGGATAATGCTAGAGAAAGGGATAGATTTGTGGAAGTCATTAATAAAGATATTGAAGAGTAGAGGGCCCAATATGGAGCCTTGTGGAACTCCGGTAGGGGTACTTAGGAAAGAGGAGGTTGCTTTTTTCCATTTTACAGCTTGATTTCTGTTGGATAGATAGCTAGACAACCAGTTCAGAGAGGAGGAGGATAGGTAGAGTTTGGAGAGTTTAGTTAAGAGCAGGCTGTGAGAGATAGTATCGAAGGCTTTGGAAAGATCAAGGAGTAAAGTGGAAACGATTTGTCCAGAGTCTCGGGCTTTATTTACTATTTCAAGGAATGAGAGAAGGGCAGGCATGGTGCTATGATTAGGTCTGAAGCCATGCTGTGTGGGGGTTATAAGGTTGTTGTCTAGGAGATGAGGAAGGAGTTGGAGTTGCACACATTTTTCAAGGATTTTTGAAATGGGGGACAGGATGGCTATTGGACGAAAATTGGTAATGTTATTATTGTTACCACCTTTGTGTAATGGTATAATAAAGGCTTGTTTCCAAATTTGGGGAACTGTGCCTTCTAGTAGAGAGCAGTTAATTAGGATGCTAATTGGGTAGGCCAGACTTTCGGCAGCAATGTTAAGAAAGTAAGAAAGGATATTATCAGGAGCATTGGTACATGGTTTCAATTTCTGGAGGAGTTTCTTAATAGTAGTAATAGGAATGGGATTTAAAGTGAAGAGAGTGCAGTCGGGCAGCGTTGAATTTTGGGGTGGTATGGATGAGGATAGAATTTGTATGGAAGAGGGGGTAGAGGAATTGGTGGATTGGGAGTAGGGTGTTGATGTAGAGATTATGAGGGTGAGTGATGGGGTATTAGAAGATGGGGAGGAGATAGAGAATGAGGAGGTCAGTTTTGAAATAGAGTCAATAAAGAAGGAATTAAATTGGGTGGCTAAATCTAGTTCTGGAGCATTAGGATCTGGGGTAGGAGTATCTGGTTTGCTGGCGTGGAGGAGAGTGGAGATTCCTTTCCAGAACTTTTGAGGGTTGTTTTTGTTTTGGTTTTGGAGTGTAGAGAAATAGTTTTGTCAATCAAAAGAGATGTGTTTCTTAGCTTTATTGCGGAGCAGTTTGTATTCGTTGAGGAGTGGGGTTGTCTTATGTTTTTGGTAGCGTGCCCACACTTTGTCTCTTTGTCTCATGAAAGATAGAGTAGTTTTAGATAGCCAAGGGGCTGATTTAGTTTTTACTCTCTTGATCCGTAGGGGAGCTTGGGAGTCAAGTAATTTTAAGAATGTTGAGTTGAAGTATGAGACTGCGTTGTCTAGAGGTAATGTTTTTAGACAAGTCCAGTTTACTGCCTTTAGTGAGTTTGAAAAGGTTATTGGGTTGAAGTTTTTTTGGTTGCGGATAGTAATGAAGTTGTGGGTCCGTTGAAGGATAGTAGGAAGTCGGTGGGTAAGTGGTCACCTAGTGGGTCGGGAAGGATGCCACTTTTGGTGAAATAGTGGGGATGAGAGACTAGAATCCAGTCCAGTATACTCCCATTTGAGGGTTTTTTGGCTGGGTGAGTAGGCAAATTGATCAGTTGTGAGAAATGGTAGAGGTTGATATTAGTGGTGTTTAAAGGAGCTTGGATAAGGGCACAGTTAATGTTTACGTCTACAAGGATTATGGTTTCATTACTAATGTTACTGGATAGCCAAGAAAGGATAAGTTCAAGTGTAGAGATATTGTCACCTGGGGGGATATAGAGGGAAGCTATACATATTTGTTTGTAGTTATTGATTTGTAATAGAGTAAGGAGAAGTTCAGCGTTGTTAAAGTGTGGGATAGGTTTGTTGTAGGGAGAAACTACTAGGGAGGAGGAATATATAAGGGCTACTCCTCCGCCTTTTTTGAGAGGTCTGTCTTTTCTTATGATGGAGTAGTTTGGGGGAACTACTTCAGAGTCCTTAATATGTGGTTTCAACCAGATTTCAGAAATAGTCAAGATGTCAGGTTTATTGTGTATAAGCCAAGCATGAAGGTTGGGGACTTTGTTAACGATACTTTGTGAGTTTAAGGAAGTGAATAGTAAGGATTTAGTTGTGGTGGTTATAGTGGCAGGGCCTGGGTTGGGATGGATGTCACCTGATATGAGAGTACTAATCAGGTGTCGTATGTAATAGTTTAGGTTGATAGACAGCAGGGTGGCAAGATTGGGGTTTATTGTGAAATGGAGGGATTTACTAGTGCCTATAGGAATGGAGATTGTGTGATGGGGGATAAGTTTGAATCTAAAAAGAAGAAGGTTGTCTGAGCGGTATAGATAGGAGGAAATGAGAGAGTATGATTGTAATGGAGGTGGGTTATGGTGGTTAGTTATATGAAAGGATTGGAAGTTGAAGGAAATAGTAGGCTGGGAGAGATGGTGGAAGTAAGATAAGGAGAGGAGAAGTAGTAGTGAAGGGAAGATGGAGGAGTATTTAGAGAGCATGTTGTAAAAAGTAACAGTAGGACAGTGATAGAATATTGTTGGTGTAAAGGAGATAGTGTTATATAGAGATAGTGTATGGTATATTAGAAGTGAGTGTTATATAGAGAGAGTATATGGTATATTAGAAGTGAGGAGAGTAGTATTAGTTATAGAGGGGAGTGGTCTGGAAGAGGGAATGGAGTAGGATTGGTTAATCAGATGAGAATGGGGAGGAGAGTGAAAGTTGGTTTTGGTGGGAAAGAAGGAAGGTGTGTTCAGAAAACTGAGTACTGATTGGAGCAGAATGGAAGTGGGAGTGGATTGTTGGAGGGATAAATGTAAAGGTGCTGGGGGCGGGTGGGAATTGGGGGCAGGGTAGGGGAGCGGAGTGAGCCCGCAGGGCGAACGGAGCGGGTTGAGCCCAAGAGCAGAAGAGGAGTGAGAGACTATCAGAGAAGCAATATAAGTGAAGTGTAAGTAGTAGAAGGTGAAGTGGAGTGGGTCTGGACAAGGTGTAAGGAGTGGGCTAATGGTATCGAAGGAGAGAGTTGTTAGGGTCAGTTCTATCCTGGCACAAGGAGAGATGTAAGTTAAGCCCTAAGCTCAGAAAGAATGGAGAGAGGGTGTTCACTAGTGGACTATGCAGGAATGCAAAGGCTCACCAGTGAGTACTTGGGCTGATGGGATGGAAGGAGAAGGGAGCAATAGTAGCAAAGAACAGTGAGAGGTATGGAAGATGGAGGAGTATAGTTGAGTGGGTTTGGCTGCTGGCAATCCTGACAGGGAGTATACTGCTACTGCTAGGAGAGCAAGAGTACAGTAGTACTGGCTTAGCAGATGTACATACTTTAAGTTCTTATAGAGAGCAAGAGTACAGTAGTTCTAGCTTAGCAGATGAACGTACTTTATGTTCTTATAGAGTCTCTTGGGTATACTTGTCTTCAAAGGGAGTTGAAGCAGCAGAGAGTATTGCTTTGGCAATAGGGAGTACAGACCTAGTTACGTCCAAATATCCACCCAGGCAAGAACACAGGGGGAAAAAATTCAGGGCAAAAAAGCTGGAGGAAAGAAAAGATGGAGGAAAACAAAACACAGTTAGTAACAATGTAAAATGCACTTTATCTACTACTAAAGCTATGTAAGGAGGAAGCAACTAAGTGTATTTATACTAGTGTGTTTGTACAGTCTACATAAAAAAGCAGTAGAAACATTCAAATAAGGCTAGTGGAGCTAGATAAGGCATAAACATATATTACATAGTCTAGTAGAGCTAGTAATGTAAGCAGAGCAAGGTCTAATGCACAGTATCTCACAGCAGCGTTTTACATAAAAAAAAAGTCTACATAAAAAAGCAGTAGAAACATTCAAATAAGGCTAGTGGAGCTAGATAAGGCATAAACATATATTACATAGTCTAGTAGAGCTAGTAATGTAAGCAGAGCGAGGTCTAATACACAGTATCTCACAGCAGCGTTTTACAGAGCACGTGGAGGAAAGCACATTGCTTGTAATAAAAAACGTCGCCAGTAGAATTAAAAGTGCCACATGCAGTATCACACACTAAGAAAGCACTATCTAGATTCCCTGTATCCTAATGTAAAGGATTAAAGATTTATCTATACAGCTTTCAACAACTGGTAAAAACATCCAGTAGCTTAATCTATACAGCCTTCAAATAAATATGTAAATCAGGCACAGTGATAGCGCTTAATCTGGGAAGGCAGTAGTTAGCGAAAAACATTTACAGACAGTCGCTAACACCTAACATCTAACATACAGCCATTGAAACAGAGTGGTGAAAACATCTCATAGTAATAACTATACAGCCTTCAGACAACTGGTAAGGCAGTCGCTAGTGAAAAAGCGTTCACAAGACAGTCGCTATCTAACATCTAACAAAACAGCCTTTGAAAAAAAGGTAAAACCTCTAGTAGTATTAACTATATAACCTTTGGATAAACACTTAAATCAAGGGAGCAAAGATAGCGCTTTACCTGGGAAGGCAGTCGCTATTTGAGTAAAACATTTACAGACAAAAACAAGGCATCAAAGATAGCACTTCAACAGAGAAGGAAGTCGCTAAATAAAACATTAGCAGGTACATCCATGCAGTCATCATAATGCAATACAGTAATCAAACAGCAGCATAACTGAGAGATATGCGTGAGACCAGCATATAAACCGACAACAAAACAGGCTAAAGCGAGTCTAACACAACAGGAAAAGCTGGTTCATAAAGTTCCGAGCACCTTTACAATAAAAGCAGAAGTCCTCTTAAAACAGTCTCAACTTACAGAGTGACACGCTCACAGCCGAGGATGCACAACAGCCAGGAACGAGCGAGATTAAAAATGGCGCCCAGGGATGGGGAGGGACCTTTATCACCTTCTGGGAATGGATGGGGAGGGGGGAGGAGCAGGAGTAGGATACTGGAAGGAACAGAGAGGACGAGTTATACGACTACAATATGGGGGGGGGGACAGACCAGGGAGTGGAGAAAGAGCAAAGGAGAGAGGTTAGGAAATGTAGAGGAGAAGGAAAGGGCAGGATATGTAAAGTGGATGAGAGATAGAGGGAGGGAGAGAGAGAGAAGAGAGGTATGCACAAGGGGATCAAGTGGAGGAGATGTAGTAGAAAAGCACAGGATGTGTAGGTGGGAATAAATAATAGGGAAGATGGCGAGAGAAGGGAGAGGAAAGGAAGTAGAGTGCAGAGTAATACAGGGTAGCTGAGCCCAAGAGCAGAAGAGGAGCGAGAGACTATCAGAGAAGCAATATAAGTGAAGAGTAAGTAGTAGAAGGTGAAGTGGAGTGGGTCTGGACAAGGTGTACGGAGTGGGCTAAAGGTACCGAAGGAGAGAGTTGTTAGGGTCAGTTCTATCCTGGCACAAGGAGAGATGTAAGTTAAGCCCTAAGCTCAGAAAGAATGGAGAGAGGGTGTTCACTAGTGGACTATGCAGGAATGCAAAGGCTCACCAGTGAGTACTTGGGCTGATGGGATGGAAGGAGAAGGGAGCAATAGTAGCAAAGAACAGTGAGAGGTATGGAAGATGGAGGAGTATAGTTGAGTGGGTTTGGCTGCTGGCAATCCTGACAGGGAGTATACTGCTACTGCTAGGAGAGCAAGAGTACTGTAGTACTGGCTTAGCAGATGTACATACTTTAGGTTCTTATAGAGAGCAAGAGTACAGTAGTTCTAGCTTAGCAGATGAACGTACTTTATGTTCTTATAGAGTCTCTTGGGTATACTTGTCTTCGAAGGGAGTTGAAGCAGCAGAGAGTATTGCTTTGGCAATAGGGAGTACAGCCCTAGTTAGGTCCAAATATCCACCCAGGCAAGAACACAGGGGGAAAAGATTCAGGGCAAAAAAGTTTATGTTCTTATAGAGTCTCTTGGGTATACTTGTCTTCGAAGGGAGTTGAAGCAGCAGAGAGTATTGCTTTGGCAATAGGGAGTACAGCCCTAGTTAGGTCCAAATATCCACCCAGGCAAGAACACAGGGGGAAAAGATTCAGGGCAAAAAAGTTTATGTTCTTATAGAGTCTCTTGGGTATACTTGTCTTCGAAGGGAGTTGAAGCAGCAGAGAGTATTGCTTTAGCAATAGGGAGTACAGCCCTAGTTAAGTCCAAATATCCACCCAGGCAAGAACACAGGGGGAAAAGATTCAGGGCAAAAAAGTTTATGTTCTTATAGAGTCTCTTGGGTATACTTGTCTTCGAAGGGAGATGAAGCAGCAGAGAGTATTGCTTTGGCAATAGGGAGTACAGCCCTAGTTAGGTCCAAATATCCACCCAGGCAAGAACACAGGGGGAAGAGATTCAGGGCAAAAAGTTTATGTTCTTATAGAGTCTCTTGGGTATACTTGTCTTCGAAGGGAGTTGAAGCAGCAGAGAGTATTGCTTTAGCAATAGGGAGTACAGCCCTAGTTAAGTCCAAATATCCACCCAGGCAAGAACACAGGGGGAAAAGATTCAGGGCAAAAAAGTTTATGTTCTTATAGAGTCTCTTGGGTATACTTGTCTTCGAAGGGAGTTGAAGCAGCAGAGAGTATTGCTTTGGCAATAGGGAGTACAGCCCTAGTTAGGTCCAAATATCCACCCAGGCAAGAACACAGGGGGAAAAGATTCAGGGCAAAAAAGAGAGTGACACGCTCACAGCCGAGGATGCACAGCAGCCAGGAACGGGCGAGATTAAAAAAAATTAACAATAAACAACAGGATGCACAGCAGCCAGGAACGGGCGAGATTAAAAAAAAATAACAATTAACAACATCCTTAAATATATTTCAAAATAACATGGCCAATAAAAATTAACAATTAAGATAGTTGTGAAGATAGGTGAAGGCTACCAGCCTAGCCAGATAGAATTTCGTAGATAATTCTGTTATTTGTAAAGATTAATGTAAGCCACAGGCTTGTTCTCTTAAATGGAAGAAAACACTGTTAGTTGTGGAACTGCAAAAATGTAACAGTGCACTCTGCTGTAACAAAGCTGATAAGTCAGGCATTGTGAAATTTATTGATCTAAAATTCAGAGCCAAGATGTCTAGAGGGAGGCATTCTGCCTATTGTTTTGAGGCCAGAGCTAATGGCTAGAATTTACATGTATAATTTATTTTATTGCTCTGGCTTCCTGACCAGCTGCAAGATCAAAAGGGCTATTAACCACTGAATTCTGTAAGCCTGGGAACCAGAAAGAAATGATGTAATCTGAAATGAATCAGTGGTACTGTGTTATCAATTTAAGGACAGAAAATATGAGAGCATTGGAGAATTTGTCTCTTGAACATCGAACTCACCACTCTGCCTTTGTCTGTATGTAAGTAGAATCTTAGACTATAGTGTTTCTCTTAGAAACAGCTAGGAAATAGGAAGATTAGACTAAGTGTTTTTCTGTGTTAATGTATTATTTTAAGCATTTTCCTGTGATCTCTGAACTCTTGACTAGCACTGTGTAGTAAGAAGTATTGTCTTGTGTTTTCATTATTTATTAAATATTTTTAAACCTTTCAACTGTGGCTGTTTTGTGTAGAGATAATTTAAGCTCTAGAGTACATTGCATGTATATAGTGATAATGTCTGAGTCACTCCAATAAGCTTTGCTGTTCAGTCACACTTACCAGTTCGATAATAATATTGCACAGTAATAACTGGACATCCTTTGATAAGGGCTTTTTTACTAGCTGATAAATATTAGTGGATGGTGGCAGCTGGTACTAACTTTTAGACTGGGCAGAAAGGGGGCACAGCTGGAGAATCTGTGCCAGCCTTCCCCAGTAGTGTTTGAGATATGAGTTATATATAAACACAACTGACGCCAACAATATCCAAGGGTCCAACAGTAAAGGCAATAGTCAGCACAATTATCCCCAAGATGTAGCCACGATCCAAATATTTGTTTTTAAACAGCTTTTATTGCGACAAAAACGAACGCACAATACAGGTTAAGAGCTTTCATGTATGTCCATACACTTCATCAGAACAAGAATGAAAGTTAAAAACAGAGTTTAAATACTTAAAAAAAAATGCCAAAAATCCTTTCTAATAGAATAATTACACTTTTGCACTTAAAGCCACAATACACAATTATTCTAAATGAACGTTGTCCACACGTTTTTTTTTTTAAATTTACCATGAATCAACATATTTTTGTCACATCCTACACTTGACAGTATATAATAAATAGTTAAAAATAAAATATATCAATGTGTGATGACAAAATATTCTCCCCATTCGATAATGCAGGTCCATTTTCTTGTCTTGTTTCAAATGTATGTTACCATTATTGTGAATATATATATAAAATATTGTGCTTGAATATTTATATATAAATTATTAAGTGGATATTATAAGTATGATTATTAAAAATGTATAAACAATACTTATGTAAAAAATACTAATATGAAATATTAAAATGTTGAGAGTACAGACAACTTCCTAAACAAACACTGTCAGCTTTTAATAAGGGGTTTGGTGGGAATTACTTCATTAAGACCTGGGAAACATGCTGCATTGAGTTTAATTTGCCATTTAATTTCCCTTTCTCCCACAATACTTTTAATGTCACCACCCCTAGGATTGGATTTCACAATTTCCAAAATCGCAAACTTGTAGTTACCACAAATATTGTTCCTGGCTAAATGACGATATAGAGTATTGTTCTCATCTTTTTTCTTAATGCAATACATATGATCACAGATTCTATTTCTAAGCTGCCTGTCAGTCTTCCCGACGTAAAAACAAGGACAGGAACAACACATAGCTAAATAAATCAAATGTCGGGATTGACAGTTGCCGTTGGCAAACCAAATTTTGTTCTTGTTAACATTTTTTAATGTACAACTTTTTTCCTCAAATATATGTAGGCATTGTGAACAATGTCCACATTTCTTGGTTCCTATTTTAGTGTTGGGCCTTTTTAGACATTGCCTACTGGATTTCTGTTCAATAATCCTTTTTATATTAAACCCTGTTTTATACACAAACATGGGTTTATCACTAATGTGTTTATTTATACCCTCATCACTAGTAATGATGTTCCAGTTGGTATTGATTATATCTTTGACCTTACCAACGTGTTGCCCATATTTCAAAATACAGGATTTTGAATATTGTCCCTCACTACTGTTGTTTTTACCAGTTAATTTACTTACCTCATCTATACTGATATTCAAAGAAAATGGGGTAAATCCCTTCCCTAATAATGGTGGGTATTTTTTACCCCATTCTTGAATAACATACTGGGTTACATCTTTGATCATAAAATCAGGATAACCCCTGTCTTTGAACAACTTACCAATATAGTCCATTTCCTGTTTCATTTTCTCTTCCAAGGATGTCATCCTGGCAGCTCTGATACACTGCCCCTTGATTATACTACGTTTCTGAGAATATGGGTGTGTACTACTGAAATCTAAATAACCATTGCTAAATGTGTCCTTTCTATATATCTGGGATTGGAAGGATGTACCATCATTGTAAATAAACACATCTAAATAGTTAATCCCCACCTGATTAGATTGGTATACAAACTGTAAGTGTGTGGTAGTATTGTTTATATACTCAATAAAATTTTTAAGTTGAGTTTCATCCCCCTTCCACAGGAGAAATAAATCATCCAGATATCGAACGTAACAGGCAATGTATTTCATCCAATCTGTTTTTAATATAAACTCCTCTTCCCAATCTAAGAGTACAAGGTTTGCATATATGGGGGCACAGGCTGCCCCCATTGCTACACCTGCAATTTGCCTATAGTACTCTCCTTCATAGTAAATAAAGTTATTCTCAAGTACGATCTCCATAAATTCCGAAAGAACTTGTATTTTGTCCCAACTGAACCCACTATGCTTTTGTAAACTACTGACAAATCTTTGTACCCCTTCAACCTTAGGAATACAGGAAAAAAGGTTTTTAATGTCCACTGTAACAAAAAACATATTTGTACTCCAAAGGTCCTGGGTAAAAATTCCCAAGGATTCCCATGAATCCTTCATAATGTGTTTGGTCCTTCCTACAATGTGTTTGAGCCAACAGTCAATGACCCTGCCGAAGGGAAAGGTCTTGCTGTGACTCCCAGATATAATAGGTCTAAAAGGTGGATCCAACACATCTTTGTGGACCTTCGGAATCCCAAAAATGGTGGCTAATTTTGGAAAGTCAACTTTCAAAAACCTGTACAGGTCTGCATCAATTCTCTGGTCTAGTAAAAATTCTTCTAAGTAAAGGTCGATTCTGTGATGTGCTATATTTATTTGATTAAGAGAAAAAAAACTCATATTGAGCAGAATTGTTCAATATGTCAAATATTTTAGCTATATATGCATTCTGATCATATAGCACGATACCACCCCCCTTGTCAGCTGACATAATCCTGATATTACACTCACACAAAGTGTCCAAGATTTCTTCCATTTCTCTATTCTTGGCACTGTGTGCTTTGTTACTTCTCATTTGATTATATAAAGCATATAATTGCTTATTGACAACATTCTCAAAGGATGCTAAAGTTTTATGCATGGGTGGTGTAAAAGTGCTTCTTTTTTTAAGGGCATTGGTAACAGTGGGCTTGGAGGAACAATCTTGAAAAAATATACCAAGGTTGAGTTTCCTAAGAAATAACTTAAATTCAACCAAAGTATCAACCAAATCAAAAGGTTTACTTGGAATGTACTTCATACCTTTTGCAAAAATCAAAAAATGTTCTTTGTTAACTAGAAAGGAGGTATAGTTGTACACTTTTAAATCTCCTTTTACATTAACTACACTACCAGTTCCACCTTCTGTACTGTTGTTTGGGAAACCAGTGAAAATATCACTACTCAATAGTCCCTGTGTTTGTACCAATATTTCTTCATTCCCTGCTTCGATCCTGTTTCTTGCCATCGATTGAACCTCCTCCCCTCTTGTACTAAAAAATCTTCACAGTCAACAAAATTGTTACAACCTTCAATATCCATACCCTTATTAATTTCATTGTGATTCCCCCTGTTGTTCCTATTGTTCCATTTGTATGCAGTCTCATTTTGATATTGTTTTAAATCTCTAGAGAATTTTCTACATTTTCTCTCAAAGGTCTTTTTTCCATTGTTTTCAGCATATTGAAACTGCTTAACAAAAAGCTTTTCCCATTGAGGAAATAATAGGTCACTGGTAATAGATTCACTAATGTTTTCCACTTCTTTTAACAACACACTAAGTTTATTATCATTGCAAGTTATAATAAACTCCATAAACTGCTTCCCAAAGTTGTCAAACATACTGTTACAAATCTTGATATTTTCAACACTTAAATCAACCCCAATAGGTTGTTTAAAGAACCGAAGCCCCATAGGTACTATGTTACATTCTAAACATTTACGAAGGTACATATTGTCCACTTGTAAATTCTTGATTTTGTTGAGCTTGTTACCAAAGTTAAAAATAATTTCCTTCAAAGTAGGGTTAAACCCTTCACTTTTGTTGAAATTGTCATTAACTTTACCCCCAGAACCAAAATCGTAAGGTGTTCGCAAAAACTTGTCAAGATTGGTATTAAAATTACAGTTATTGCCTTCCCTACAATTAGGTGAAGGTTTTTTAACAGTACCTTGAGCATTCTTAAATGTTCCAGTTTGCGATCCTTCGATAACAGAATATGTTCTAGTGGGTGGTACACATTTGGGTTTCGCTCCCGAAATCAAATAAATGTCGTCCAAATGGTTGGTGGACCCAGCAGAGAAATTGAGAAAACCTCCGTTGCTTCCATGTCTCACTGTAGATCCCGCCGAAAAGGAATTCGAAGATGCCACGGGTCTCTGACCATTGGGTATGTCATCCAAACTGCCATCACCGGAAAGAGAGCGTGGTGACGAAATCACTTCCTGCCCAACCTGATTGGGCATAACTTTGGATTGACTGGTGGGCGGTGTCATCAATTCAAGTAAACGGGTGATTTCACCCTTAAGAATAACTAACTCTGAATGAATCTTGTCCACTTCATCCCTCCGGACAGGAGAGAAATTACCAGATATATCGTTGATGGAATCCAAAAAAAACTTTCAACTGTGGCTGTTTTGTGTAGAGATAATTTTAGCTCTAGAGTACATTGCATGTATATAGTGATAATGTCTGAGTCACTCCAATAAGCTTTGCTGTTCAGTCACACTTACCAGTTCAATAATAATATTGCACAGTAATAATTGGACATCCTTTGATAAGGGCTTTTTTACTAGCTGATAAATATTAGTGGATGGTGGCAGCTGGTACTAACTTTTAGACTGGGCAGAAAGGGGGCACAGCTGGAGAATCTGTGCCAGCCTTCCCCAGTAGTGTTTGAGATATGAGTTATATACAAACACACAAAGTGTGTGTGTGTGTGTGTGTGTGTGTGTGTGTGTGTGTGTGTGTGTGTGTGTGTGTCAGCTACATGGGCAGGGGCACGAAGCACTGGTTGGATAGAGAGGGTGCTGGAGGTTTTATCTTGCCCACCAGGCTGAGAGCTGGACCCTATAGCTGTGCCAGTCGGGAGCCTTATTGGGGATCTGGAGAGAAAAGGAAAAACCAGCCCCATACTGACTGTGATCTCTGTGTGCTCTTAAGGGAAACTGAACTTTACTGTGTGGGTATTTGTTATCCTCCCCTATGTGGATGCCCCCTCACTGGTGTTAGTGGTGAGGATTGAGGCTCCTTGATTGCTGGGCCAGTGCACGGGTGTCACATATTAATTGTTTGGCAGTGGTGGGATATCCACACCACATATTAATTGGTTGGCAAATACTAATTGGCTTGTAGTGGTGTAGGTAGTGTGAATTCCTGCAACTTGTGTACAGTGATCACTGAAGGTGTTTTTGTACTCTAAATCAGCCACACAGTGAATATTCAGAGTTCAGATCCCAAGTGTTTTATTTCTTTTGTTAGCTTAGTTAGTTAGGGAAAGCAGGCAGCATGTCAGCAGAGGAGTACAGAAAGCTGACAAGGAGCCAGTTGGCTGAGATGTGCCAGGCTAGGGGACTGGTGCATGGAAACCTAAGGCAGACATGATTGGAGCTTTGGTCTCAGTTGCATCAGAAAACAGCATCCAGGAGGATGATCAGACTGGCAGTGGAGATGTGCCACACTCAGAGACTGGACAGCTCAATCTTTCTGCAGAGGATTTAAAAATCCATCTGGAGCTAAAGAGAGTTGAGTTGGTGCCCAGGCATTTGGAAATAGAAGCAGCTGAGAGACTGAGGTATCTAGAGAGTGAGGACAATGAGAAAATGCGATGTTTGCAGGCTGAGGAGAATGAGAAGCTGCTATGCCTGGAAGCTAAGGAAAAGGAAAGGCAGAGGCAGCATGAAAAGGAGATGCTGAATCTTCACCAGAGTCATGTGGATGGAGTAAGCAGACCCCAGAAGCACAAAAAGTCAGTAAATTTCTTCCATAGTTTAACGAGGGTGATACTTTTGATATTTTCATTCATATGTTTGAGAGGGTATGTAAACAGTATGATGTTGACCAAAGGCTCTGGGTACAGTTCCTGACCCCCTTACTCTATGGTAAAGCTGTGACTGTGTTGTCTAAAATGTCTGATGTTGACTGTTTTAATTATACTACTGTTATAAACTGCTTGTTAGAATTTTTAAGGTAACACCTGAAACTTATAGGAAAAAGTTTCATGAGCATAGACGCAAGGCAGATGAAAGTGTGTGTGAATATGTTGCTGAACTGAGCACTTATTTTCATAGGTGGGTGAGTGGATGTCATGTCACCACTTTTGAAGGGCTGGTAGACCTTTTAATTAGTGAACAAGCCCTTAGTACTTTGCCTGAGTACATGAGAATCTGGTTAGCTAATAGACAATGTGCTACTTCAGATGGGTTGGGGAAGAAGTGAGACCTATACCTAGCAAGCAGGGTATATCTGCACAGGAAAGGGACCCCCAGTACTGCTCATTGGTCTAAAGGAACCCATGGTGAGCAGCCCAGACTGACCTAACAGAATCTGCCAGTAGTAGGGGAAGCCACTAGTCCAGGTACACATCCAGGACCTAGGGTTAAATGTTTTGAATGCAACCAGTGGGGCCATGTGGCATACATATGTCCACGGAGGCAAGGTGGGGAATGAAAGTTGGGGGAGCCAGTAAGTGGGGAAGACAATATGCCAATAGTAGGTTGTCTTGGGATAACAAGGGTACCAAACTACCACAAGAGGTTATATCCTATTCTAGTGAATGGCAAAGAGGCCATTGCTAACAGAGAGACAGCCTGTGACATAACCATTGTAAAGCCTGCAATGGTTACAGAGGAGCACTACTTGCCTGGGCAGTCCACTCCAGTCAGAGCTTTAGGAGGGACCCGATTCCAAATACCTTTGTCTAGGGTTCACCTTGACTGGGAGGGTGGAAAAGAAAGTCAGCAAGTAGGTGTGTTTGAGGATATCCCTGCAGATGTCCTGATAGGAAATGATTTTGATAGTGCAGTACCATATTGTGCAGTTACCCACATTCAGGCTTGGAGACAACCATATGGGTCTCATAGCCTGGGGGAGACCCAGACAGACTGCATACTTGCAGCCAGGACTGGTGAGGTAGTTACTTCAGGGATGGATCTACCCTGTAGCAGTGAGACTGAAGGTGAGCCACAGCTGCTTGTGGGTACTGATGTTCCCTTGGACAGAGAGACTGCAAAGGTAGAAGTGAGTAGTAGTACCCAGGCTGACAGTATGGCACCACTGTCAGAGGATACCAGACTTCCTGTGGAAGGGGTACTGGGAAGGGTTACAGAGAGATGAGACAGACTCAGCGCTCCAACCCTACATTGCAAGGCCTGAGGCAGGTAGCTAGTGAGGCACCTGATTCTCAAGGGAATGGGGGAATCTGTATATTGGGACAAAGGGTTACTGTATAGAGAGTGGACCCCTGAGGGAGGGCTAGAAGGTGAGAGGGTACAGAAGTTGGTAGTGCCTAGAACCTACCGTCTGGCGCTTCTAGCCATTGCTCATGATATTCCCTTTGCAGGTCATTTGGGCATAAAACGTACAAAGAGACGTATTATGCAAAACTTCTATTGGGCTGGAATTTACAGAGATGTAACAGGGTACTGCAGGACCTGTGAGCAGTGCCAAAAGGTAGGCAAGGCAGGAGAGAAGGTGAGAGCTCCTTTGATGCCTTTGCCTGTAATTGAGGCGCCATTTCAGAGGGTAACTATGGATATTGTGGGGCCTCTGAATACCCCAAGTTCCACAGGGAAAAGGTATATCCTAGTGGTAGTGGATTATGCTACACAATACCCTGAGGCTGTGGCTTTGTCCTCTATTGATGCAGAAAAGGTGGCAAATGCTTTGTTAGAGATTTTCAGCAGGGTAGGTTTCCCAAAAGAAATACTGACTAACAGAGGTGCCAATTTCATGTCAGACCTGCTGGCTTGTCTGTGGAAGTACTGTGGGGTGAAGCACCTGAAGACCAGCCCCTACCATTCACAGACTACTGGTCTTGTTGAGAGGTTAAACTCTACACTCAAGTCCATGCTATGGGCATTTGCAGACCAGTTTAAGAAGGAGTGGGACAGATATTTGCCCCATCTGTTGTTTGCTTACAGAGAGGTTCCCCAGGAATACACAGTTTTTTCACCCTTTGAGTTGTTGTATTGGCATAGGGTGAGGGGAGCTCTTGATTTAATTTGAGGTGAGTGGGAAGGTGAGTGTGAATCTCACAATGAGTCTGTTGTGGCATATGTCCTAAACCTCAGGACAAGGCTCAAGGAACTCATGGGCTTGGCCCAGGAGAACCTGGCAGAAGCCCAACAACAGAAAAAGGTATGGTATGACAGGAATGCTCGAGCTAGAGAGTATGCTGTAGGGCAGCAGATAATGGTTCTCATTTCTGTCAGACACAAGCTGCAAGCAGCTTGGGAGGGACCCTATAAGGTGGTAAGAAAGGTAAGTGATGTTAACTACATGGTAGAACTGCTAGGCAGGAGGCAGGAGCACAAACTGTACCATATTAACATCATGAAACCTTACCATGATAGGGAGGTCCTTGTGCTGAGTATTTGCAGTGGCTTGCAGGAGGAGTCTGAGAGAGATCTGGTGACTGATCTCCTCAGTGAGGCTCAGACTGACACCTCAGTGGAAGGGGTAGTAATGTCCCAGCAGCTATCTTCTACCCAGCTTTGAGAAATCCTAGCAGTGTTACAGGAATTTGGGGACATGTTCACTGGGAAACCAAGGTGCACCACCAAGTGGATACAGGACCACAAAGGCCTATTAGGCAGGACCCTTAAATGGTGCCTGAGAGTGTCAAACAGACTCTGAGGGAGGAGAAACAGGAAATGCTGAAACTAAGGGTAATTTGAGTCCAGCAGTTCCTGGGCCTCCCCAGTGGTGCTGGTGCCAAAGAAGGATGGCAGCACCAGTTTCTGTGAGGACTACAGGAAATTAAATAGTCACACAAAGTCAGATGAGTACCCCATGCCTAGGACTGAGGCCCTAGAGCAGATGGGTGGGGCTAAGTATCTTACAACTATTGATCTTACCAAAGGTTACTGACAGGTGCCCATGACTCCCAGTGCTAGAGAGAAGTCAGCCTTTGTGACTCCTTTTGGCTTGTATGAGTTCACAAAGATGCCCTTTGGGATGAAAAATGCCCCAACAACTTTCCAGAGGCTGGTAGATCATATCCTAGCAGGAGCAGGAGGGTTTGCCCTTGCTTATCTGGAGGATATTGCCATCTACAGCCATTCCTGGCAGGAACACCTTCAACATGTCAGGGAGGTGCTGGGCAGACTTCAGAGTGCAGGGTTGATCATTAATCCCAGCAAATGTCAGGTGGGTATGGCAGAAGTCTCCTAACTGGGACATAGAGTGGGGAGTGGTAAGATTAGGCCAGAACCTGCCAAAGTAAAAGCCATTCAGGCATGGCCTGCACCTGTTACCAAAAAGCAAGCAAGGGCATTCTTAGGGACAGCAGGGTACAACAGAAAGTTTGTCCCCAGTTATAGTACCATAGCTGTTCCCCTCACAGACCTGACAAGGAAGAACAGGCGAGATAAGGTAGTGTGGACCCCAGCATGTGAGCAGGCATTCCAGAAGCTTAAAGAAGCTTTGGGAAGACCTCCTCCTGTGTTCGCCATGCCAGATTAAAGCAAAGAATTTGTTGTGCAGGTGGATGCTTTGAACCATGGGGTGGGGGCTGTACTTAGCCAGATTTCTTCAAAGGGAGAAGAGCACCCAGTGGTTTATCTCAGTCAGAGCCTCCAACCCAGGGAGGAATGCTATGCAGCTGTAGAAAAGGAATGTCTAGCCATAGTGTGGGCACTGAAGAAACTTCAGCCTTATCTGTATGGAAGAAAATTTACTGAAGTGACAGATCACAATCTCCTAACATGGTTAAACAAAGCCAGCCAGCAAAATGCCAAGTTGCTAAGATGGAACCTAGGGTTGGAAGCATATATGTCAGTGCAGCACCTCAGTGGGATTAGCAATGGCAATACAGATAGGCTCTCAAGACATGGATTGGGGTAAGGTATACTCAGATAGATCTAACCCTCTCAAGCAACGTTTCTCAAGGGTCACTTGGAAAAACTTTGAGTTCTCCGGGGGGGTAGGGGGAGATGTGTGAAGATAGGTGAAGGCTGCCAGCCTAGCCAGATAGAATTTTCATAGATAATTCTGCCCTTTGTAAATATTAATATAAGCCACAGGTGTGTTCTCTTAAATGGAAGAAAATGCTGTTAAATGTGGAACTGCAAATATGTAACATCAGTGCACTCTGCTGTAACAAAGCTGATAACTCAAACATTGTGAAATTCTTTAATCTAAAATTCGGAGCCAGGATATCTAGAGGGAGGCATTCTGCCTATTGTTTTGAGGCCAGAGCTAATGGCTAGAATTTACATGTATAATTTATTTTATTGCTCTGGCTTCCTGACCAGCTGCAAGATCAAAAGGGCTATTAACCTCTGCGTTCTGTTAGCCTGGGAACCAGAAAGAAATGGTGTAATCTGAAATAAATCAGTGGTACTATGTTATCAATTTAAGGACAGAAAGAATGAGATCATTGGAGCATTTGTCTTGAGAACATCCAACTCACTAATCTGTCTGTGTCTGTATGAAAGTAGGATCTTACACTTAAGTGTTTCTCTTAGAAACAGCTAGGAAATAGGAAGATTAGACTAAGTGTTTTTCTGTGTTGATGTCAGAACTCTTCTACTGTATTATTGTAAGCATTTTCATGTGATCTCTGAACTCTTGACTAGCACTGTGTAGTAAGAAGTACTGTCTTGTGTTTTTATTATTTATTAAAAATTTTAAACCTTTCAACTGTGGCTGTTTTGTGTAGAGATAATTTAAGCTCTAGAGTACATTGCATGTATATAGTGATACTGTCCGAGTCACTCCAATAAGCTTTGCTGTTCAGTTACACTTACCAGTTGGATAATAATATTTCATAGTAATAATTGGACACCCTTTGATAAGGGCCTTTTTAGTAGCTGATAAATATTAGTGGGTAGTGGCAGCTGGTACTACCTTTTAGACTGGGCAGAAAGGGGGCACAGCTGGAGAATCTGTGCCAGGCTTCCCCAGGAGTGTCTGTGTGTTTGTATATAACTCATATCTCAAAGTGTGTGTGTGTGTCAACTACTTGGGCAGGGGCATGAAGCACTCATTGGACAGAGAGGGTACTGGAGGTTTTAGCTTGCCCACTAGGCTGAGATCTGCACTCTATAGCTGTGCCAGTGGGGAGTCTTATTGGGGATCTGGAGAGAAAGGGAGAAACCAGCCCTAGACTGACTGTGATCTCTGTGTGCTCTTAAGGGAAATTGTACTTTACTGTGTGGGTATTTGTTATCCTGCCTTATGTGGACACCCCTCACTGGTGTTAGTGGTGAGGATTGAGGCTCCTTGATTGCTGGGCCAGTGCATAGGCATCACAATAATTATAAACTAGAACTCTTAAAGAGCAAGAACATTTAATGTGCAACCACATCTGCTTGACTTCTGGTAGCCATGGATCCCCCACAGACTCCTCCTGCCTCCTACTTCAAATATTTAGTACAATGGCCAACATGTCATGTATAGTTTCATCATGTTAATGTGGTACAGTCAGTGCCCCTACCTCCTACCTAGCAGTTCCACCATATAGTTAACATCAATGACCTTCTTTACCACTTTGAAAGGTCCCTCCCAAGCTGCCTGCAGCTTACTGTGTCTGCCAGAAATTAAATCTATCACCTGCTGTCCCACAGCATACTCAACTCAAGCATTTCTGTCATACCAGATTTTTTTCTGCTGTTGGGCTCCTGCCAGGTTCTCCTGCACCAAGCTCATGAGCTCCCTAAGCCTAATCCTAAGCTTTAGGACATATGCCACAGCAGACGCCTTGTGGGATTCACACTAACCCTTCCACTCATCATGAATCAAATCTAAAGGTCCCCCCACCCTATGCCCATACAACAACTCAAATGGTGAAAAACCTGTGAATTCCTGAGGCACCTCTCTGTATGCAAACAACAGATGGGGTGAATGTTTTTCCCACTCTCTTAAACTGATCTGCAAATGCAAATAGCATGGTCTTTAGCATAAAGTTTAACCTCTCCACAAAACCATTAGTCTGGGAATGGTAGGGGTGGTCTCTATGTGCTTCAGCCCACAGTACATCCATAGACAAGCCAGCAGGTCTGACATGAAATTGGCACCTTTGTCAGTCAGTCAGTATTTCTTTTGGGAAACCTACCCTGCTGAAAATCTCTAGCAAAGCATTTGACACCTTCTCTGTCTCAACGGAGGACAGAGCTACTGCTTCGGGGTATCGAGTAGCATAATCTACAACTACCAGGATATAGTTCTTCCCTGTGGAGCCTGGGGTACTCAGGGGCCCCACAATATCCATAACTAACCTCTGAAACATCTCCTCAATCGCAGGCACAGGCATAAAAGGAGCTTTGACCTGCTCTCCTGCCTTGCTTACTTTTTGGCACTGCTCACAGGTCTTGCAGTACCCTGTTACATCACTGGCAATCCCAGGCCAATAAAGGTTCTGCATAATACATCTCTTGGTATGCTTTAAGCCAATATGACCTGCAAAAGGAATGTCATGGGCTATAGCTAGAACTGCCATATGGTATGTTCTTGGCACTAGCAACTGTTGTACTACCTCACTTTCTAGCTCTCTCTCAGGGGTCCACTCTCTATACAGTAACCCTTTGTTCCAGTATACAGACTCCCCTTTTCCTTAAGAATCAAGTGCCTTCCTAGCTACCTCCCTCAAGCCTTGAAGTCTGAAAGCTGAGCCAGTCTCAACTCTATCTTTGTGACTTTTCCCAGCTCGCATTCCACAGGAAGTCTGGTATCTTCTGACAGTGGAGCCTCATTGTTAGCCTGGGTACTACCACTCACATCTGCCCTTGCCATCAATCTGTCCAAGGGAACATTAGTACCTACCAGCAGCTGTGGCTCATCTTCAGGCTCACTGTTACAAGGTAGCTCCTTCACTGAATTAGCCACATCATCAGTACTGGCTTCAGGGGTGCAGCCTGTCTGGGTCTCCCCCAGGCTACCAGACCCACATGCCTGTCTCCAAGCCTGAGTGCATGTCACTGCATGCACACAAGGTACTGCATTATCAAAATCATTCCCTGTCTAGACATCTGCAGGGATATCCTCAAACACACCTACTTGCTTGCTTCCTTTTCCACCCTCCCAGTCATAAGAACTTTGGCCAAAGGCATTTGGAATAGGATCCCTCCTAAAGTACTGACTGGAGTGGATTGCTCAAGCAAGTAATGCTGCTCTTTAACTACTCCAGGCTTCACAATGGTTATATCAGAGGCAGTGTCTCTTTTGGCAGTGGCCTGTTTTCCATCCATCAAGATAGGATACAAACTCTGGTGATAGTTTGGTACCTCTGTTGTCTCCAGACAACGTACCACCTCACTTCTTGTTCCCTACTTTGCCTCTGTGGATATTTAAATGCTATATGGCCACACCGGTTACATTTAAAACATTTAACCCTTGATCTTGGCCATGTACTTGTACTAGTGGCTTCCCCTGTTACTGCCAGACTCTGTTGGGACTGTTTAGGCTGCCCACCATGGGTTACCTTATAGCCATTGCAGCACTGGGTATCCCTTTCCTGTGCAGTGATGCCCTGCTTGCTAAGTACAGATCCCTTTTCCCCAGGTCATTTTCAGAGTTGCACTCTCTGTCTGCCAACCACATTCTCATGTCCTCAGGCAAAGTGCTGAGGGCTTGTTCCCTCACCAAAATGTCTTCCAGCCCTTCAATATTGGTGACCTGACACCCACTCTCCAATCTATGAAAATAAGTGCTTAACTCAGAAATATAATGACACACATTTTCATCTTCCTTGAGTCTATGCTTATGAAACTTTTTTTCTGAAAACTTCAGGTGTTAACTGAAAACATTCCAATAAACATTTTTTAACTGTATCATAGTTTAAGAAATCAGTATTAGACAATTTAGAAATAGCAGTTACAGCTTTACCATGGAATAAGGGGGTCAGGAACTGTATCCAGAGCCCTTGGTCAACATTATACTGTTTACATACTCTTTCAAATATATGAATAAAACTATCAAAATATCACCTTCTGTAAATTGTGGAGGAAATTTACTGACCTTTGTTGCTTCTGGGATTTGGTTATTCCCTTCCCAATTACCTCCATGACCCTGGCAAACAATCAGCATCTCCCTCTCATGTTGACGCTGCTTCTTATTTTCTTTAACCTACAAATGTCACAGTCTCTCTGCTAATTTTAATTCCATCTATTTCTCCTTTTCTTGAGCATCTAAACACCACAGTCTCTCTGCTGATTCTAATTCCAAATGTATGGCCTCCATTTCAAGTATCTTTAACTCTAAACAGATTTTTGCATCCTCGGAGGAAAGGTTGAACTGTCCTGTTTCTGAGGGCTGAAAATTCCCATCAACAGACTGGTTATATTTCTAGGTGCTAGTCTGAGCTGTAACTAAGGCTGAAATCATTTCCTCTTTAGTCAGGTTGGCATGCACCAGTCATTTGGCTTTGCACACCTTGCTGAACTGGTTCTTTGTCAGCTTGCCATAATCCTCTGCCGGCATCTTTGCCTGCTATCTCTGACTAATTAAGCTAACAAAAAATACATTTAAATAAATAAAACTATTGTGATATGAAACTCTGAATTTTCACCGTGTGGCTGCTGAGAGAATACACACCTTTACTGACAACTGCTTACAAGCTACAGAAGTTCAATATCCACCCCACTGCTCACCAATATGTTTAATGTTCCTCTCTGGGCCAGTAGTCAAGGAGACTGAATCCTCACCACTGACAATGGAGAGGGGCGTTCACTTGGAATACAAATTGATATACTCTGTATTTCAAGATGCAGCTCTCTGCACCAAGCATAATTTCTGTTAAGAGTACGCAGGGGACACACTCTGTCCGGGGGTCTGGATCTCTCTATATATGTCTCCCTCCAGGTCCTCAGTAAGACACCCCACTGGTACAGCTGTAGGGTTAGGTCCTCAGCTGAGTATCCAAGCCAAGTCCTCCAGCACCCTCTCTGTGAAACCAGTGCTATGTGCCCCTGCTCCAAGTAGCTGACACACAAAGACTGTGATATTTGATTTTTTCACACACACACACACACACACACACACACACACACACACACACACACACACACACACACACACACACACACACACCTGGGAAAGGCTGGCACAGATACACCTGCTGTGCCCACTTCTCTCAGAGTATAAGGTAGTTATCACTGCCACCAGACATTCCACAATCAGCTACTCTAGGGCCCTTAACAAAGGGTGTCCAATTATACTGTGTACTATTAATACCAATACAAATGCTAGTAGTTAACCAAGACAGCTAGGCCTTCTGGAGTAGCCCATACAATGTCATCAAGTAAATATAAGCACTCTCAAAGGTTAAATACTTTCTAAAAGGACCACCCACAATAAAAGTTTTAAATATATTTAATAATAATAATAATAATAATAATAATAATAATAATAAAAGAGCATGAAAACACTGAATATATATTTACAGAACCACAACGTTCAAATCACAGGAAATACTGAAAATAACATTGGTGGACAGACTCAGACAAATAAAGAGAAGCAATATATAAACTAAGCTTCACTATATTTTTCCTAACTGAAACTAGGAGAATTACTATTCCCTACTTACTTACTAGATCAAGGCAGATGATGTGGCGAATGGTCCTTCTTGTTGTCAGACCTAAGACAGACTACTCAATATTGAGATATTTCTCTTTGTAATATCTAAAATTTCCAAGATGGCTGGCAGAATGATCTCATCTGGTCACCTGACTCTAGGTTCTCACACTGTTCCCCTTTAAAGGGGCACTATCTCATTTCTGAAATCAGCTGCGTGCCTGAGTACTTTGTTTACATTTTAGTGCTATGTAATTCACATGTTCACACATAGGCAGGATTTTCAGAGAAGTGTGTTAGCATACAGCAGGTCAGATTTCATAAACTTCAGTAGAGGAGGGTGTAAGACTTTACACTTTCTCCTTTTTTATTTTCATTCCCCCATCTATTGGCTATTAGATTAGCTGAATTATTTAGCCTTAGCCACAGATGCTGTCTAGTCACACTCAGATCTACAGCCTTTGCAGCAGTGAAATTACATCTTTAGTATGTGCTTGCTTTTTGTAGAAATTAGTGGAATGATTATCTCAGCCTAGGCAATTGTATTTTCTCTTGTTTGTTTTTGTTTCATGCCTGTTGATACATGCTTTTTTCCTATCGCTGGGAATTATTTTTCATATGGTCAGCAATTGTGTAGCTTATTAGTACATGTAAAACGAAAAACAACTCAGGAAGCCTTCCGCAGATGGTGATCCAAGTGAATCCAGTAAAGTGACAAGTAACCACGGAATGAAGTAAATAACCTTAGCACTTTTATTAATACAAAAGAACTTTCGGATAGCCTTGTAGCCCTCCTTCTTCAGACAAACAGAAGTATGCACACCAACGTTGTTTAAATACCAACTAAATTAATCAATTAGTGACATCATAACTACAGACTTTTCATTATAAACGGCCGCATTCACTTAAATACATAATAAAAACCATAAAAAATACATAAAAAATACATTGCACTTTATAATCATGCACATGTGCACTTATAAGCAGACGTCAGGAGTAGCCATGGGCTCCCCATGTGGGGGAGCGTTTGCTAACTGCGTCATGGCCCAATGGGAAAACTCATTCTTGTTCAACAATGAGGTTTTTAAAAAGCATGTTGCCTGGTATACTAGATACCAGGACGACATGTTTTTTCTCTGGAAAGGAACTACAGAGGAGATACAACCTTTCATTGCTGAAATGAGGTCATTTGTTGATTTTTTAGATTTCACATTTGAAGTACAAGAAAATGAGATTAATTATTTAGATATACTACTTAGTAAGGACCATAACGATTCTAGATACAGTAGCAAAATCTATCGGAAACCTACTTATTCCAATGGATTTTTACACTTTAGTAGTTGCCATCCCTACCAACAAAAAAGAGCGGTCGTGAAGGGCCAGATGGTGAGGGCAGCACGTATGATTTCCAGAGATATTGACTTTGCTAAGGAATGTGATAATTTGAGCAACATGTTTATCAATAGAGGATACCCCCTAGCCTTAATACTTGAAATTAAAAAGGAAGTTGAGTATAAAAGGCAGATAGGCCATTTTAAACCCATTCTGAATACCTTAGAGACTAGTACCACGATTATGTCTGATAGCATAGATGGACAAAGACTAAATAACAATAAAAGTAATTCTACGATTAGATTCTTGTGCACATTCACAGTGGACCATCGTTTTATAAAGGACATTCTAAGGAAGAATTGGACAATTATTATAGAGGATAGACAGTCAGTGGAAGCACTTGGCCCATTACCATGCATTACTTTTAGAAAAGGGTTCAGTCTCAAATCCCTATTAGAAAGAAATAAGAAAACTGGTTTTAATAGGTGTAAGGGGATGTCTCGCTGTGGAGCATGTCGCCAGTGTAAACACATACAAGAAGGAACACACGTTATGGTTAACAAACAGAAATTTAAGATTATGGATAACTTCAATTGCGGAACTAGAGCAGTGGTTTATGTGGCTTTGTGTAACAAATGCTCTGCCTTTTACATAGGTAAGACGGAGAGGGTCCTGCGGAAACGCATATATGAACATCTATATGCGATAACAAAGATGGACATAAATAATGCACTAGCACGTCATGTAATGGAGTTCCCTGACCATACTTTCTATTTTTCAGTATTAACACAGGTATCCATAGAGGAGCACTCGGGACCCTGGCAAATTAAATTAGAGAAGGAGGAATTTTTTTGGCAAATTAGAACAGGAGCTTATATTTTTCCCGGTCTAAACGAGACTGTCTCGCTTAGTTGCATCCTTAAACACCTAGCTTTAAGGAGATAATCCTTGTGACTAGAATGTAATGGATTATAATAAAGTAGTATGGTCAGTTAATATTTGGAGCTAATTAGCCTTCTATCATTAGTCTTATTATCATGCCTCACTGGTAGTAAATACATTTAAAAAAAAGGGGGAAAAAAGAGGGGGGGGAGGGGAGAGGGTGAATTGTATAGATTTATAATTTTTAATTAACCACACTATAGCACGCTCCTATTTGTTTAAATTATTTACCATCTCTTATGCTAAGCCCAATGCTTTTTTAATTGATAACATATTATTATTTTTACACAAATACTATTTATTTAAAATCTTGGTGAGCAATAAAGCTTATTTATATTATATTATAAGCTATATCTATAGTTATATTTATAATTAGATACTATATATTTTAAAGTTTATAATATGCTCAAATATGATTTTGTATATTTGAGCACATGTGCATGATTATAAAGTGCAATGTATTTTTTATGTATTTTTTATGGTTTTTATTATGTATTTAAGTGAATGCGGCCGTTTATAATGAAAAGTCTGCAGTTATGATGTCACTAATTGATTAATTTAGTTAGTGTTTAAACAACTTTGGTGTGCATACTTCTGTTTGTCTGAAGAAGGAGGGCTACAAGGCTATCCGAAAGTTCTTTTGTATTAATAAAAGTGCTAACGTTATTTACTTCATTCCGTGGTTACTTGTCACTTTACTGGATTCACTTGGATCACCATCTGCGGAAGGCTTCCTGAGTTGTTTTTCGTTTCACTAGTCTGTTTGGTGATTTTAGTTATTAGTACATGTACTCATGCAGACATACATTTCAAAAACAGTTTCCCTCATCTGACAAGACAGCATTGCTTTGAACAATTGCATCTTGGAAACAAACCCACCGAGCTGCAAATGTCCTAGGATTCTAGAAGAATAAAAGTCTTGCAATGTTTCAATAAAAAACATGTCAAGCAACTTTGACAATGAATCTTGATACTGTACTAAAAGTATTTTCCCATTAGCCGACTCCCTTCAGGAATCACACAGTAACAGTCTCTATAATACTGATTCTATCCAAATGAATTTATTTTCTTTTTCTTCCCTGCATTGTGATAAAATGTATGGATCTTTCGATCTTTTCCTGAATATTTGACTGCTGTAGTTACACTGGTTACCATTTGAAAGTTGAGGCAAATATAATCTCGATATTTCCATATATTTTCCTATCTGTGTGCATAAGTATGTTTGCAATGTGTAATCTAACTTTATATTCATGCGGTTATAAAACCACAGCCTTGCTATATCTTACTAACCAGCTTGCAACTCAAGGCATTCTTCAATGTCTGTTAAATTTGTGTATGATGGATATATGATAATGTGTGTATTTTATTTAAACTTTGTATGCAGTGCACATAATTGTTTTGGTGGTTTACTTCACTGTTAATATTGGAATTCTCTTAACTTTTCTCAAACTTGTCTTTTTTGTGACTCAGATGGCTGTGTTGATGAAACCACTTCCCCCCCTTATCAAGATGGAAAGAGATAATAGATAAATAGATCATTTAAATACATAAATGCATGTGTCATGTGTCATTATGTGTTTATCATATGTATTGCTTTGGTTGTTTAAAAGGTATTTGCTGTATAACTTTATCTTCACAGATCTAAATATATTTGTATGTCTACACAAACATACACACTAATTAATAAATATATATATATATATATATATATATATATATATATATATATATATATATATATATATATATATATGGTTCTACCTGACACATATAGCACGAAACCACACAACACCCACACAACCATCACCGACATATATTATATTCACATAAAACAAACCACAACCACACCATACATAAATACCACGAACCATAAAACTACACACACACCAACCACCCCACACACTGCACACACCACAATAACAATTATTAAAACAAAAACACATCCCTATCCACAAACCACACACACAACACAATATATACACACCCCCATACACACACACATACACACACACACACACACACACACACACATATATATATATATAAATCTGTCTCTGAGTTTCTGTGTGTCTCTGTTTATGTATACAGACATACACACACCTATATGTGTGGTGCGTTGGTGGATATATACATATATGGGTCCACTTCTTAATTTCAAAATACCACAATCTCGAGTTTCAAAATATCGAGTTCAGAATCTCGAGATCCTGGAATCTCGAAATTAAGAACCCCCCCCAAAAAGCAGTCAACACACCACCACACCCCACTACTTAAATATACCAACTCCGAGATCACACTACAGCAAGGAAAAGGGAAATCTCTCATTCTGCACTGTATGCTAATCTCCATTCATGATTTCGAAGTTTTAAAATTTCAGTCATATGGTCTTTGATCATATGACTTTCGAAGTTTTAAGCTTCAAAATTCTTTAGGGGACCCACATATACACATGCACACTCATGCACTGTCATGCAGGTGGCACTTTGAATAAGGTGACAGTATAGCTGCTCCTAACAGCAATCATATCACTGACCCATTATTGCTAGTTTTACAAGTAATAGTTTTTTTCCATTTGTCATATGCTACTTGACAAGAGTATTAAAAGTGCGACTATCTGTAAGGCCACAGAAATAATCACCATGGACACTGTAAATAAGGACATAGGTGATCTTCAAACTCTTGATCCAACACAGTTTGGTTTTGTCAAAGACAGGTCATGCCTGTGAATCCTGGTAGACTTTTTCAAAACTATCACCAGAGCCATAAATGAAGGCAAATCTGTGCATACAGCCTACCTTGACTTAGCAAAGGCCTTCGACAAAGTCCCACATTTGGGCATCATTGATAAACTCTCCTAGTTGAATATCAACGCTTATGTTGTCAGGTAGGTTGCTAACTTTCTCACCAACAGATCACACTCAGTCAGAGTTGGGGACTTTACCTCAACCAGCAGACCTGTCAGAAGTAGGGTTCCACAGGGGACAGTGCTGGCTCCTCTATTATTTGGAATATACTTCTCAGAAGTTTAGGCCAAAACAGAGAGGCTGTGGCTGACTAAGTTTGCGGATGACTGCAAATTAGGTGGAGGCATTGAATTCCCAAATGATGTCAACCACCCCTCCATCAACTGGGAAAACTACTCAAGCACCAATACACTGGCCCAACGCTTCCTGGAATTCATCAATTTCAATGCCCTGGACCAGCTCATTCTGACCCCCACTAGAGGAAGCAACATCCTTGACCTGGTTATTACTAACAAGGGTGACTGTTGCTCTACACCAATAGCCAATCCCTCCCTGGTCAGATCCGACCATAAACTAATCACCATGGAAATCCACATCTCACCCACACCCCCTGCAAAGGTAACCACCTTGAAAAACTTCTCCAAAGCTGACTTTGGACTCTTAAAAACAGAGGTGGCTAACTTCACAGCACCCATGCCATTGGAAAATAGCGGGTCTATATCACATAGTCGTAGTGTTAAAACTTCGACTATGTAAATATTGAACCCAAAAGTTTGAAAACTGACTACTCTGAACACTCAGAACAACAATTTTTTTTCCCAGGGGAAAAAAAATCGTTCCGGTACAAAACACGGAAACACTCAAACACTAAATACTGTTTCTAATGTGGGGGGATGTGTCCCCAACACCCCCCTATTTAAATATACCAACTCTAAGATCGCACCACAGTGGGGGAAATAGCAAAGCTGTGGAACCGGCCCACATAATTCTTTCCCTGGTTTCCTTCCTAGTTTGAAATTATGGCATTCGGACTTATGAGTGTTTGTACTTCTGATATAGACCCAAAATTGCTGCATGAGTGCTGAATCATACACCAGTGCACTGTATGAACATGTACATAAATGTATGGAACTAGCCATGCACAATAGAATCAAGATGCTCTCCTCCAAAAAAAGGAAGCCAAACTGGTGGTCCCCAGCCATTAATAAACTCTACAACAGAAAGAAGAAACTGTTGCAGAAAAAGGTGAAGTCCCAAGACTGGAAAATCTCCCTTATTAACCTCAACAAAAAGTTGAGATCCCTCATTAAATCCTCTAAAGCCAGCTATGAAAGCAGAATTGCGGCAGACACTAAAAACAATCACAAAGCCTTCTATACTTATAGCTAGAACCTCCACTGCAATACCCAGATTTGCTCTGAGTTACTGCACAATGGTACCTCCTATACTGAGCCAACAAATATTGCCAATGTACTGGCTGACAGATTTAGTGTCAACTTTACCCCTCCCCACAAAAGGACCAATCACAATACTAGAAGAATGCCAGGCACCCAGCATTACTGCAGCACAGGTTAAAGCTGCATTTTCCAAGGCCAAGAATACAGCTTCCATGGGACCCGATAATATCCCTGGCTGAGTTCTACATGAACTACAAAGTGAACTTGTAACACATCTGTGTGCCCTGTTCAGCCACAGCCTCACCTCAGGCTTTGTCCCTACTGAATGGCACACTGCTACAGTCATCCCTCTCCATAAAGGGGTAGTGACTACAGACCCTGGGAATTATTGCCCCATTAGCCTGATGAGTCTGATATGTAAAGCTATGGAGTGCATCATCATGGACCTGATTAACAATGATATAGGAAATCTCCAAACTCTGGACCCCACGCAGTTTGGCTTTGTGAAAGGGAAATCATGCCTGCTCAACCTGGTTGACTTCCTTGAGTCAGTCACAAGGGCAATGGATGAAGGTAAGGCAGTGCATACAGCCTACCTCGGTCTGAACAAGGCCATTGATACCATTCCTCACTCGTGAATTATTGATAAATGCACCAAATTAGGCATCAACCCCTATATCACTAGGTGGGTTGCAAACTGGCTCACAGATAGAGCACACAGTGCGAAAGTAGCAAACTCCAAGTCAGATTGTAGACCAGTCACAAGTGGAGTCCCACAGGGATCGGTCCTGGGTCCTCTCATGTTCGGTATCTACTTCTCAGAAGTCCAGGCCAACACAAAGGTACTCTGGCTGACCAAGTTTGCAGATGACTGCAAGCTGGGAGCCATTACTAACTCCTGAAGTGATGCAGACATCCTACAGAAAGGCCTCACTGAGACCAATGACTGGTGTCGAAACCATGGCCTTAAGCTTAACGCCAAAAAATGCTTCATCATCCCCTTTGATAAAAACCCATTTCCTACTAATTACCACATCGATGGGAGACCACTGAACACTGAAGGCATTACAAGAGATCTGGGGATGCAAGTTGACAACAACCTCTCCTTCGACCACCACATTTTCACTGTGGTCAGAAAGTCCTTCTATGTGGCACATGTCATTACTAAGGGTTTTTCATCCAGGGAGAAAGAGGTCATCGTTTCTCTCTACTCTTCCCTCATTAGACCAGTCATAGAGTATAATGCCCCATTTGGCATGTACCTCACTAGACACCTGCAACAGCTGGAGAGGCCACAGAAGTACCTCACGAAGAGGATCCTAGGCATTAAACAGATGTCCTATACAGACAGACTCAAAAGACTACAGCTATTCTGTGTCTCATATCACCTACTTAGAGGCAATCCCTGCTTGACTTACAAAGCCATGTCTGAGCCAGCTCTGTTAGAAATGGTACATCTAAAGAAATCCCAACCCCTTCGCACCACACGCTCCAGAGACCTCAACCTCATTACCACAATCAACAGAACATGCTGGATGGACAGGTTCCTCACCCAGAGACTGCCCATGCTTTGGAATAGACTTCCCATACATGTCAAGCAGAGCACCTCACTGTTCTGCTTCAAGAGAAATCTTGATGAGTGAATGGGTGTCAGAAAGTTCACCTCGGGGATCAATCCAGTGGCTCTACTTGATAGAGGCACTGAAAACTAACATCAGGCAGCACAATGCCAGGGCTCTTCTGTGGGGTAGGCCTGTAAAGGCTCTGGGGGCATTAGCCTAGTACACACCTATGAACCTAAGAGAGACTTACACAAATTAGTCATTGGTGCCAAAGCCATGAACTCAAACTCATTGCTAAAAATGCATTATCATCCCCTTCAGGAAAAATGACATCCCTGCACTTGGGAACAGAAGTTGACTGTAGCCTAAACTTTGACAGCCATGTGTCTACTGTGGTAAGGAAAGCATTCTACATTGCTCACTTCATTAGCAAAGTTATTGCCTCAAGAGTGAAAGAGGTCCCCTATACTCACCCTTCAAATGGCCAATAATCAAGTACAATACTCCCTTTGGTATGTACCTTACCAGGCACCTGCAGCAACTTGAGTCCTCAGAGATTTCTAACCAAGAAAATTCACCATCTCCAGCACATGACAGACTGAAGTCACTGTTACTGTACTCAGTAGCATACAGGCTACTTGCTGGAGACTTGTGCCTGCCCTACTGATCAATCCTAGATCCAAACCTAATGGAAATGCTGCACATCTGCAAGTCAAATGGGATAAGGGTCACTCTCTCCAGGGACCTTAACCTGGCCTGCAACATAAATAGGACTGCTGGAGGGACAGATATGTCTCTCAGAGGTTGCCATTCCTCTGGAATAGGCTACCAATTCACATCAAACAGAGCCCCTCTATGATCCTGTTTAAGTGTAGCCTGGATGACTGGATGGGAAACCATCAATTCCTTGCCAGGGATTTCACTTATAATCCTCCTAGATATGGGCAGTCTTTGCTAACTAAAGATCTTGAGTTTAGGCTAGATGCTTTATATTGGGTTTCTCAACTATTATATTGGGTACACACAGCTAGGCTTACAAAGACGTTTATAAAAGACCTTTGGGTCAGTTGCCTAGTAACCACCTTATGAACCTATCAAGTAACAAGAGTATTCTTGCCTTCAGTCATCTAAATTTTTAGAGATGATAATCTTACTTGTGTGTCGGCACACTCTCAGACTGCACTGCATTTTTTTAGGATAACTGTTGACATATCCCTAAGAATTTGGCGGGGAGAGGTACTTAGGAGGAAGCAAGCTGAGCAGCAGGTGGCCAAGAGTAATTACATGTAGACATTAATTTGCCATTACATAGCTGTAGTTCTTCCTGGATATATACAAATAGAAGGCAAACAAGGTACTCCCAACTCAAAATTGGGCAACATATGTATAGTTCAGGCAGGGAACAATCAGCAAAAAGGGTGAGGTGAGAAATAATTGGACATTTTACACTATATTCCTTTCACAGTGGCCTCAGTTCAGGCAGTGGTACTGGAGACAGCACCAGTAGCAGTGTGGGTACAAATTAATTCACAGTATCACTGGACATACTGGTACCAGTGTGGGTACAAATTCATTCAAAGTATCAGTGGACATACTGGAAACAGCACCGGTATCAGTGTGGGTACAAATTCATTCACAGTATCAGTGGACTTACTGGAAACAGCACCAGTACCAGTTTGGGTACAAATTCATTCACAGTATCAGTGGACGTATGAGAATAACACACTGTTACTAAAGAAGGCATCCTCACTGCACCCTCCATAGCTAAAGACACTACAGCAATGAGCCCTGATAAAATCCAGGGATGCCTCCTATATAGTCTGAAAAATGACCCCTCAGGCTCACTAGAATGTCTATTCAGCCACAGCCTCCAGACAAACGTTATCCCTAGGGAATGCAGGACTGCAATGGTTATCACTCTACATAAAGCTGGACCATCAACAGACCCAGGGAACTACAGATCCATAAATTGGACTAGTCTTGTACACAAGGCCATGGAAAACGTTGTCATGGATCTAAAAAATACATAGGAAATGTTCAAACACTGGACCCATCCCAGTTTGGTTTCATCAAGGATAGGTCACACCTTCTAAACCCAGTGGACTACTTTGAGAAGGCCACTTGAGCCATGGATGATGGGCAAAAAAGTGCATACTGCCTACCTCAATTTGGTAAAGGCATTCGACACACTACTTCACTTGCGTATTATAGACAAACTCAAAATTGCAGACATAAATCCCTGTGTAACCAAATGGAGAGTCAGATTGCTCATGGAGAGGACACATGAAGTTAGGGTGGTGGAATCCACCTCCACCAATAGGCCTGTTACTAGTAGTGTTCAACAGGTCTCAGCACCTGGATCTCTCCTATATGGAATATACTTTTCTGAAGTCATAACAAATATAAGTGGGTCTTTGGGTGACCAAATATGCAGATGACTGCAAGTTGGGTGCAATGACTGATTCCTCCAAAGATGTAGATATCCTTGAGGAGGGTCTAAGAGCCAAGTAACTGATGCCAGAAACTTAGCCTAATACTCAGTGCCAAAAAGTGCATATTTATACCCTTTAGGAAGATGAGCACCCCTGCAAATTACAAAATTGATAACACTGTTCTAATAGTAGACCCAGTGGTAAGGGATTTGAGAACTCAGGTTGATAGTAACCTGAACTTTGATGACTATGTGTCCATGATGGTGAAAAATCTTTCTACAAGGTATAACTCATAAGTAAGGGCAAGGCATCCAGATCTAAGGAGATCATACTCCTACTATGCTCAGCCCTCATTAGACCAATAATCAAGTACAATGTACCCTTTGGCTGACCAGGCATTTGTAATAACTATAGCAGCCACAGAGATTATTCATTAAAAGAATACAGTATGTAAACAACATGTCCTATGTGGACTACCTCAAAGTCCTGTCTGTGTTCTCAGTCTCCTACAAACTATTGAGGGCCAATTAATACCTAACCTGCAAGGCCTTCTCAGATCCAGCCCTGATGGATACGCTACACATTCACAAAACAAGCAGTACAAGAATTACCCAATCTAAGGATCTAAACCTTGTCTGTGACATAAGCAAAAACATGTTGGAGGAACAGATGTGTGTTTGAGAGATTACCCTTTCTCGGGAACAGACTCCCCATTTTATGTGACACAGAGCTCTTCCTTAAGCCTATTCAAATGACATTTGGACCAACAGATTGAAAATCATAAATTCACCCGTGCTTGTCACCTGTGGCCTTTATGGACAGCAACAGCTTATAGATTCTCTAAGACACAGGCATACATCAAAGTCTTTCTAGTCCTTGGGCAGTGATAATTACAAAAACTGGGTCATGAATGGCTAGGCTTAAAAAAGGGACTAGGGTCATTAGACTGGTAACCTCCATTGAGTATTTCTTCTGCTGAGCTGCAAATATATGAAATTCCTTTCCTTACAAATTTGTGTAACAAGAACAAGTTGGAATCCAGAAATACATACAATAACCAAAATCAGACATAGTGGAATGTAGGAAAAGGCAGGATACTGGTTAGCAATGAGCTTCTCTTTAATTAAGCTACACTTTATTGGGTATGACACTGATGTACACAACGTATTACTTTACTGGGTATGACACTGATGTACACAATGTGTTACTTTACTGGGTATGATACTGAAGGAAGTAGTAGTCCACAAAAACTGACAGGCCAGAAAAGAACCATAAAGGTGATAGAGTGGACTACTGAGGATAAGAAAGAAATTATGTATTGTTATTATTATGCAAGAAGCTCAGAATTTCCAGGTAGAAGACATTCAAAAAGATTAAGAGAGAAATCAGATGAAAGAAAAAATACTTGCCCAAGAAAAAGTGTCAAAACCTTCAAATGCATTTTTGTGTTCATTAATCAACAAATCCATGGAAAACATTATATAGACAAAACTTTGGGACATTTGGAAAAAGAAGCAACCAAGGAAGTGGAAAAATGTACAGAACAAATCCTAAAGATTTTTTGAAAGGCATGAAAAAAACATGGACATGGGAAAGAAAGAGATTTGATTTGCTACAATATTTATGCAAAAGAGAAAGCCAAAGTAATCAATACCAGAAAGCATCTCCAAAGATATGTGCAGAGAAATCTAAGCAAAAGTATCCAGGTACGGAAAATTTCACAAGACAAAAAATAAGATCACAAAGAGGAATAGAAAACAGATTAGTAAACTAGAAGTTAAACAAAGAGAAGCTGAAATTGTGGAACACTTCTAGTGTGAAGGATTTAGTGTAGAAAGTCTAACACAGTTTATGCCACAGCATGATAGAACAGTTAGTCCCCAAAGTAAGGAAAACACAGAGAAAGGGATACATCTGAGGAAGAAATATGGACACGGGAAAGTATAATAACTTTAATATAGTGCGATATTAATGCACAGGAGAAAGCAAAACAAATCAATACAGAAAAGCAGCACCAAAGACAGCTGCAGAGAAATACAGGCAAAGGCATCCAGATATACAAAATTTCATATTACAAAAAATATGACGAGAAAAGGGAAAGTAGAAAAGAGGCTTATTAATGGGGAAGTTAAAGAAATAGAAATTGAGGGTATGGATTACCTGCAAAGTGAAGGATTTAATATACAAAATCCTGCAGTGGTAATGTCACAGCATGATGGAACAATGAGTCTAACAAATTAAGGAGAAACAGATGGAATGGGAAGCATCTGATCACTAGTCACATGAAGACTCTCTACAGCCTTCAGCAGGAAATGACTACAAAACTGCAGCTGGAGTTGCACAACAAGAGAAGGAGCAGGAAACAGTGGCAACTCTGACACAGTCAATGTTACGTAGTGATAGACAAGTGAATTCCCATATGAAAGAGCAACAGATGATGCAGGATGCAGCTGAAGACAATATGTCACAGGAAGATGTTCAGGAACTTTCCATAGAATTCCTTCAGCAAATGGAGAGCAAAGGTAACAGTTGCTTTATTTAATAGAAATGGATAGACATACTAAGGTCAATGAAAAAATATTACAGAAACCGATGAAAAAATATTACAGAAGGTCAATAAGACCCAAAATGTTAGAAGCCTGATTAAACAAATGAACACAGTAATTAAATCTGTCAACAGAAATTTGTGTAATATAACAGAAGTAAATAGGCTGTATTAATTTGCAGCTAAATTAATAAGAAATAAAGTCTTTCAACAAACACACAATGCAATAAGGGAAAGGAATGGAAGAAATCAAATGCCGTCATGGAAGTACTGACTAGAGAAAACTATAACGCAGTTAAGAAAAGAAGCGTCACTGTTAGAAGAGTACAGGAGAGGGAACAGACCAATACAAATACTCAGAAAGATAGATGTGATAAAAGCAATGCACAGAACAGATCAGGCTCTAGCATGCACTATCGCAAATTCTAGACTAAAAATATGAGCACAGGCAGAACAACTTAGAAGATATGCAGATAAATGCAAAGGAAAAGTACAAAATAAGCAGTTTATTGATGACCCAAAAAGTTTTATAGAGAATTGAGAAACAAGCCAAAATGAACTGAAACACCAAAAAAAAAAAAAAAACAAATAGATACATTTTGGAGAAATATCTATGAAGATCCTGTGGAACATAAGGATGCTGAATGGATAGAAAAAAGTAAAATAAAGAATAAGATGTTTAATTGTACAGGATATGAAATCAGATGAAGTAATGACCAGAGAAATTGAAACAAAATTAAGAAAAGATTATAACTGGAAAACTCCAGGCCCAGACGCAGTGTTTAACTAAAAAGTATTAACATCTTTGCATGAATATTTAGCCATGAGTAAGAACTATTTATATGCACACCCTGAACAGACACTAACCTAGCTAATAAAAGGAAAAACAATAATTCTACTTAAGCGCAAACCTGCAAGCTATCCTAAAAACTACAGACCAATAACTTTCTTTCTGACGTATACACTATACATTGAAATTGATGTTGATAGTGTTTATAGTCATTTAGATGAAAACTCAATCCTGGCAGTAGAACAAAATGTTAACAAAAGAAATTCATAAGGAACTAAAGATCATTTGTTGCTGTATACAGTCATTAAGGGAAAACTGTAAAAAGGGGAAGAAACTAAATACAGAATGGATAGACTACAAAAAAGCATTTGGCAGTATCTTACATTCATGAATGAAAAAGTGCTTAAAATTTTCTAAGATACACCCTATAGTGATCGACTACATTATAGAGGCCATGAAACAGTGGCAAACCACTTTGCAGTTAAGCCAAGGTAAAGGAAAAATTACAGGGAAAAAATTCAAATGTGACATAATTTGCTATTGATATTGTGACATCATCCACAAAGACAGTGGAATGCTGCTCAATGGTTGGCTCATACCTCCCTATGTCACATGTTCTGAGAGCTCAGTCATGTCTCATACTCCAAGGAGGTACATCTCAGGTCATTCACACCCACATGGACTATGACCGAGTCATACTGGTACTTGAGGTGTAGTGACCTCAGTGCTGGCATGATGTGATGAATATCGGAACCTCGACAGGCAACAAACTATAAACTTCTCCTTACACATCCTGGTGAGAGGGGCACCAGTATGTTTCCCAATGGAGTCTCCTATGAACAAAATATTGGATTGCGTGGTGTTATGCCTCATGGGCTTGAAAGATGAGGCACAATGAAATGTGGTTTTGGGTGTTGTGGTGGGAATTGTCTTATTGTGTGCATGCAGTGTTTTTGAGGACTGTGTTTGAGAGGACTATGAGGTTTGGTAAGTTACATGTGAACACATCCTCATATGTGGATCATTATGTTTGGTCCTTTGTATGTGCTGTGAGTGTTGCATGTGTGTGTCGCTTACATCCTCTTTGGTGTTTCTTTGTGTCTATATTAAATATGTATGTGTCTATATTATATATACAGTAAACTTTCAATTAACCGGAACTCAAGCAACCAGAAAAAAACAAATCGAAGAAAGACAGTACAATTTATATGTGTTGTACTTTCTGTCCCCCCCCCCTGCAGAAACATACCTTACATTTTTACAGTTTTAAAAAGGAAGATAGCAATAAATTCCTTCTCTCCCCAACCTAAGAACGAGTCAAACCAAACAAACAGTATAATGCACAGTATTAGGCCTATTTTTAATAGTAACTCTCAAACAACCAGAAACTACACTTATCCGGCATCCACCAATCCCCATGGGTGCTGATTAACTAAGAGTTTATATATATATATATATTTATATATATATATATATATATATATATATATATATATATATATATATATATATGGGTCCACTTTGTAATTCCAAAATACTGAAATCTTGAATTTCAGTATTTCGAACTTACAAAGCCGAATACTCACATTTCCGAAACCGGCAGAAGCACGAAATTCTAAATACCGAAGTATGGATATTTCGAATTACTGCTCCCGGTAGTATGGAATGTGGATGTTTGGGTTTAATTTTGGTAACTTTGTGTAAGTATGTTGGTTTGGGGTTTAGTGTGTGTAAGTGTGTGTTTGAGGGACTATAAGATGTGTGTGTGAGTTTCGTTTGTGTTGCTGTTTGTGTGATCTCAGAGTCAGAATATATAAGTAGGGGGTGTGGGAGGGCAGCCCCCCACATGGTAGTAGTTTACATTAGTTTGTTTGATTATGGGGGGGTTTGTGTATGTTTATGTGTGTACTTTATGTGTAGCATGAGTATGGGATTTTGAATTCTGTGGTTGTGTGTTTTCGAGTTTGTGAGTTGTGGCTGGGTTTTCAGCTTTGTGGTTTCAGAATACTGAAATTCGAGATTTCAGTATTTCGAAATTACAAAGTGGACCCATATATATATATATATATATATATATATATACATATATATAGATGTATATATATATATATATATATATATATATATATATATATATATAGATGTAGATATATATATATATATATATATATATATATATATATATATGTGTATATACAGGGATATAGACAGATGCACACATACCTCTCAACCTGGAATCATCAAAAATCTGGACAAGGCCCATGAAAAATAGGTACAAATCTGTACGCTGATTAATGTAAAATTTGCATACATAATTACATAACCCTGCCCACTCCAATGGAATTGTGGGATAACTTTCAAATGCAAACAGAAGAACAGGCCACCAAAATTTGGCACCAGAGTCCCCCCGCAGCCATTCCAATGTCCTATTACCTGTCTATTTCACCCCATTTACCATAAACGGTAATGTGTGCATACTGCTTTACTTCTACAATGATTATTTGGATTTTATTTTTATATTTTATAGCACAATGCACAAACACGATTAGGTATCTGCTAAACAAAGAAATACTGTCTCAGAAAGAAAATAGACTTGGCATTCAAACCTCTCTGCCCTTGAAACTCACATTCATTTTAACAGCACTGAAACCCACACCACATCCAAAGAAAATGCATCTGGCCAGTGGGGGATAAAGATTACCGGTTTACTATTACAAGGTCGAACGGCACTCCTTCGACTGTAGAATAGTCGACAACGGAAGGTCGAAACTGATAATCGCGAACTCAGAAAAACAATCTAGGAATGGGTTTCAACATGGGTCGAGGTAGGGGAGATGTTTGTAGTTCAGAATAATACGAACACCTACCTCAACCCATGTTAACACCGTTCCTAGATTGATTTTTTGACTTCGACATTCGACATTTACGACCTTCCGTTGTCGACTATAGTACAGTCGAAGGAGTGCCGTTCGACCTTGTAATAGTAAACCAGATTACCTTTGGGCTGTTTTCAAATCATAGGTCCCTTGCACAAAAACAAAAAGCATACATGCATTCTTTGATACACCTTCCTGACTTTATTAAATTATATTCCTTGTATAATACAGCACACTTTTTAGACTTAATTTAGAGCGCATTTTAAATTTATAGTTTGAACATTTTTTCCAGTGTGAATAAGAAAAAAGCTACAGTATACATTTAAATGTGATGTGAGCGCTATCAGCAAAGTCATAGTCAAAACTCAAGGTAGCATTTATAGTTCCTCGTAAACTAAAGAATATTTGCTTATCATAATGGATGATTATAGAAAATATTCACGTAAACAAGCAACTGTTTAAGCATCAGTGAATAATATTATTCTAGCAATAGAAAAAAGTATTTTGAATGCTTGATATTTTGACAATGTATAATGAAGCATCACTCAATGGTCAGTAGTTTTACAGATATTACCAAGTACATGAGTTTTATGCAAAGACTAATAACACCTCTATGACAATATGCCATCAAGCTTATGAAAATATTTATGTATGCACAGGTAAAAGTTATAAGAATTCTTCAAAGCAAGAAATTCCCATAGAAACATTACAGAAATATGTTTTAGGAAACCGGACATCAGTTCCACATAATACTATAGGATATGTAGCTGCACAAACTCTGTTAAAGAGTGACTTCTACACCAAACTTTCTTGATTTATCCAAACAAGAACAAGTGGTTGATCATATAATTAGAACTCACAATATCAAGAAGAATGCTCACTTTGAAAAATCATGAAAAGATATTGTACTCAACGTAACTTAAAAGTTGGAGACTATATAATGGTAAAGCAATTAAAATTTATAAAATTAATCTCAATCCCCACTTTACCACTGAGCCTTACTTTGTAACTATGATTCAATGTCTGCCACTTGGAATATGGGTATTAGATAAACATCACAGTTCACTTAAAAAAAATAATAATAGTAATGTCAGCCATTAAAAATCAGTTAACCTGTTAACGATTATTCAATATGTCCAGCAAAGTAAGAAACTGACCTTATATAAGAAGTAAGAGTTCAAGCTGTCGAACAGTGTAATTTAAAATATCTGTTATATCGTATTTTAATCAAAATGCTTGACCGATTTCTTGCAGTTGTTTACACATAAATGGCAGTACTAGTCTGACTGGAAAATGCTGCCATCCTTCTGTTGCTATAAAGTTGCATCCAACTCCAATAAAACCCTATAAATAGACATCTTCATTCACAGAGTTAGCTTACTAACCAAGTAGAGAATATAATTAAATTGCCAGGCCTTTCCTCTGTAACATACACACACACACACACACACACACACACACGTTAGTTTCCTTACTTCAGTCTCTGCCTTCTATAAGTGCATTCAGTCCGCTCCATAGTGACACACACCCTCCAATTCCTGACATGAATAATAATCCATGTAACCCGTACAGCAACCGTTTTTTCCTAAATAATAATCCATGTACAGCAACCGTTTGTTGCCATTCCCGCTCACATTTGAGTTTCCAGGCCAGCCGGAAATGCATGAGCTCCTTGAGCTCAATTCTGACAGGCTGGTAGCTCTGATGGAGCTGACGTCATCGCTCATGTGATGACGGCAGCTCTAACAGCGCGAAATTTAAAAAACAAGAGAAAAAATCGGAAATGAAGAGGTGCCACTCAGGAATCATGGCACCCCTTCATTTGAACCCCAAAACCCGGTAAAAATGAATAATTCAGCACGGTTGGGAGGTATGGATACACATACCCATACACACACACACACACACACACACACACATATGTATGTATGAGTGTGTGTGTGTGTTTTTATATATATATATATATATATATATATATATATATATATATGTATATATATATGTATGTATATATATATATATATATATATATATATATATATATATATATATATATACATACATACATACATACTGTTGCCTGGCATAAAGTCTGATGATGATGACTGTGAAATGAGTGTAGTTATCAAATCCTATTCTGATTTTCAAAATCAACAACAAGGACAACACCAAATAAATGCTTGGTGTATTATTCACGGGCTTACCTTCAGTGCTCTGAAATGCAGCATAGTTTATTTTGGTAAAGCTTGTATCTGTACCACGTACTGTACAAATATCTCACTCTGTCACAAATCCTCCTGCTTTCAAAGCTTATCCTTTGTGGTATCTGCTCAAATTCCAAATAAGTTATACCCTTACTATATACATCCTTTATTAGGCCCATCATTGAAAACAGTGCCCTCACTGGCGCATATCTCACAAGTACTGAAAGTGGCTCAAAATACTTCACTATTTCCTCAACAACAAGAACTCAGGTCTCAGGTCTCAGTAACCCTTGGTACGCTGATAGAAAGACCTCTCTCTCTACAAAAAGTGTCCTACACAGTACTGAGTAGGTCATGTCCACTAAAGTTCCCATGCTGTGAATGACTCAGCAATCTAAGATCACCATCACCGCAGTAAATCTAGTTGTAAACCTGTACTATCACATCAACAATACTAGAAGGTATGTCAAGTACGTTACCAAATGCGTTCCACATTTGTGAAATAAGCTGACTTTACATGTCAAACACAATACTTCCCTTGCAACATTTATAAACAGTTTGGATAACTGTAAGAATTCAGGACAAAACCAATAAAAACAACAAATCCATTTTTCAAAAATGTGTTGTTTTTCCCTCTCCAATGAAAAGTAATATTATTTTCCTTCAGTCTTTTGTGTATGAAATCAGAGTTTCATTTTTCTGACCTTTTTTTTATATCTACCAGCAGTAAACCCTAATAATGGGAGTCTGGGTGTGTTATGTCATGCCTGATTAACATAAAAAATAAAAATGTATTACCTAGGTCAGTTGCAGTTCATAACACATTTGTTTCAGCCAATTTAGTTCTAAGTCAATTACTCACAAAATATATTCACACCCAAATGTGTTTCAGCATAGGCCTCAGCATTAGTAAGAAATCTCATTAAATGACAAAGAACATTCACAATTGGTGACCTTTAAATGTGTGCAAGCATGTCCCTGTGCAATACAAACACAGGCTATTTGCAATATTTCATTTATGTGTGCGTGCATGCATGTATAATCTATTTTCAGTCATAAACGATAAAGGTCCAACACACACACACACACACACACACACACACACACACACACACACACACACACCTCCCAAATTTGGAGAACACATCTAATTTGTTCTCAATCTTTTGTTCAATCCCTCCTAAATATGGAAATTATTTTGAGTGAATAGCACCCACTAAGAGTACCTTTTCCATAAATATTTTCTCTTTGTCTGGAAGTCTGAGGTAAAAGTTGAAAGATATGACACATACATACACACACAGATTGTGCTATGATATATGCAGCTATTTCCCACATTAGAGGAGCGGGCCACTTTTTACCTTTTGTCAGGCTCCAAATTGTTACAGAAAAAAATCATATTTATTGCAGTCCTTTGCAAAAACTGTTTACAATTAAAAAATGAGTGCACTCAACAAAACAAATAAAATTTCTCCAACTGTCTAATCAATAAAAAGGATCTATTGCCATGGGTATGAACTTATCCACTACCTCTGTTACCAGCTTAGTGGATATGGGCATCCCGAGGCAATGCCTCATATTAAATATTTTATAAAAAATACCTAACTAATGAGCCACACTAAAAAATTCAACAATGATCACTTCTTAGCTGAGCTAAAACCCTGCAGAGCAAAGCAAAAAGTAGATGTCTAAATCTCAAAATGCACCCGCTCGAAGCAGTTCTTAAAATGGAGAGCATCGACATTTCTGCTGTAACAGAGACCTGGTTCAAGGCAGCAGAAAGCACCCCTGCACTACCAGGCTATAACTCATTCCACACCTTTCGGTCCCACAATTTGGACAGAAGCTCCAAAGGGGGTGGTATTTCCATATTCATAAAGGATGCGCACACCTACAGACTGTTAGCCCAGCATAACACATCAGAGATACTTCAGGTGCAACTAACATTGGGTAAGACAGTGATTCAGGTTGTAGCCTGCTATAGGGCCCCAACCATGTCCCAAGACTCACACTCCACTTCCTTAAGCACCCTGGAGAATATTAGGGTCCAACCTAACACTCTTATAATGGGTGACTTCAACTACTCCTCCATTAACTGGGAAAACTACTCGTGTATTAGAAAGGCTCACCCAGACTCTGTTACACTTTGCTGTGAAGGAAATGTTAGTTTGCTTTTTATTTGTTGTATTTATTTATTGCCTTTTTATATTTTGAATACTGTGATTTGTTTTCTTTACCTTGTGTTTCACTTGTATTCTGCTTTTAACTGCATATTAAAACATAAAAATAAACCACAGCTCTGTCTCTTGTGAGTCAGGCAGAAATTTTTTCCCACCCACCCAGCCTGTTAGCATTCTGTTCTTAAATACCACTGTCTTTCTAGTTGCCTGTCTCTTATGTTAATTTAACCATATATCTAATTTCCTCTCTGCTTTCACTGGCTTGTGTGAGTAAGCACAAAATAATCATTTTGTGAAATCAATCCCCTTCAACTATTTAAATTTGTTGGCCATCCTACTGTATTCCATAGTACCAGAATACAAAAGTGATCATCCCCTTTCAATCTATCTTGCTGTTTTAAAAATAGTGACTCTCCACTAAAACTTAACTTTTTAGACAGGTAAAACTTAAGTTACCTACTTTCACATTTAACTTCTCTAGTGCACACTGCAGTGTTTAGGATAAACCATTCTTTTTCATCTTGCATTTAAGCATCCCTGTGACTAGCACTTGCTCTAATACCTGCTGGAAAGCACTAGGAAGCCTTAAACTGATACAAGCATTCAAGTCTCCTTATTAATAAGGTGAAATTAATCATAGGCACTAAACAGCCTATAACTAAAAAAGTACCTTGCTAAGGGAGGGGAAAACAGCTCCTGTACTTTTCAAAAAAAGTACTAAACCAGGCATGTCCGAGGGTCAGCTTCCGGTGATTTCTCCTGTCCACCTGGTGAATCTGGGCATACTGGGGCAATGCAGCAATTGCCTCATGTACACAGACAACCCTCTCCTCCTACCACCCAACACTACAACCTGTGAGAGATGCAATTACATAGCCAAACTGGAAGCAAAGCTCTCTCCACCCAAGATTTTGCTAGACAGTCAGGAGGAGAAGGTTAACACCTGCACTACACCTCAAGCAACACATAGCCCTTCTAACCTCACACCACCAACACCCACCGATAGCAACACTAAATCCACATATGCAGAGGCCCTTAACTGTAACCTGCCCAAGCAACAATGACCTCCGAAGCTGAAACGCAAACAAACACCAGTCACAACCAATGTGTCACATAGCTCACAACACCGGTGTGCCACCCAGCAACAGCCCCTAAGGCAAGACAAAGTACCTAACACTTTAGTCATAGGTGACTCTATAGTCAAGCACACTGATGTCCCACTCACCAGGCAGAACAAGGAGAAAATTACAGTCAGCTGCCTATTGGGTGCCAGGATCCACCACATAACGCATGCACTCAAATCACTCCACAACAAGTACAAATATGACTCTGTCATTGTCCATGTTGGAGTGAATGACTTGAGACGTACCTCCCTGGACTACATGAAAAGAGACATGGAAGAGCTCTCAAATCATGTAGCCCAGGCAGGTATGACCCTAGCCCTGAGTAGCATCCTGCCTTCACCCAGAATGATACCACAATATAAGGACAAAATGACTGACTTCAACAATTGGCTAAGCTTCTGGTGTCATTCAAAGCAGATCCAGTATCTGTCTACCTGGGATGACATGATCGACAGACCACGATGCTTTGCCAGAGATGGTCTGCACCTGTCACCCCTGGGATTCAGGTTACTGGCTAAGGCTCTTGCCACCCCTATAGTGCCGTTTTTAGGCAAAGTTCAAGGGACAAAACCACCACCGTAACAGGTACAAGCATGCAAAATCTGAAAGTAATGCTACTCAATGCTAGAAGTCTAAACCTCAAAATGCACTCTCTCGAGACACTCCTAAAAATGGAGAACATCGATATCTGTGCAGTAACTGAGACCTGGTTCAAGGCTCCAGAGAGTACCCCAGCAGTACCAAGCTACAACTCTTACCACACTTTTCGGCCACCAAACCAGGATCGAAACACTAAAGGTGGAGGAGTGTCCATATTCACCAAGGATATTCACACCACCAGGCTAGTTGCCCAACACAATGCGTCTGAAATTCTCCAGGTGCAACTAACACTAGGTAAGACTGCAATCAAAATTGTAGCTTGCTACAGATCCCCCACCATGCCCCAAGATTCTCACTACACCTTTCTAAACATACTGGAATATATTAAGATACAACCAAACACCCTAATACTGGGTGATTTCAACTACCCTGCCATTAACTGGGAAAACTACTCGTGTACCAACACCTTTGCCCAATGGTTCTTGGAATTCATAAATTCCAATGCCCTGGATCAACTAATCCATAGTCCTGCCAGCAGCTCCAATATCCTAGACCTGGTAATTACCAACATGGGAAATCGATGCTCCACACCTATGGTCACCCCCTCGTTGGTCAGGTCAGACCATAAGCTAATCACCCTAAACATCCACATCCCACCCCCACTCCCTAGTAAGGAAACCTCCATAAAAACTTCTCCAAAGCCAACTTCATGCTACTCAAGTCAGAAGTGGCAAACTTCATGACACCCATGCAGACGGGAACTGAAAGTTCGACTTCTGAGTCCTACACTAAGACACTGTATGAGCACATCCACTCATGCATGAATCGTGCCATCCCAAATAGAACCAAGATGCTCTCCTCCAAAAAAAAAGAAGCCAACCTGGTGGTCCCCTGCCATAAACAAACTTTACAACAAAAGGAAAAAACTGTTGCAGAAAAGAGGAAAATCCCACGATGCAAAAAATTCCCTTACCAGCCTCAGTAAGAAACTGAGATCCCTTGTAAAATCCTCCAAAGCTAGTTACGAAAATAAAATTGCCAAAGATTCCAAAGACACCCATAAGGCATTCTATAACTATGTCAGGAATCTAAATGGCAATGGTCAGATCTGCTCTGAACTATAACAGAATGGCATTAAATATACTGATCCCAAGGATATTGCCAATATCCTGGAAGATCGATTCAGTGCCAACTTCACCCCCCGCTCACCCCCTAAACGGCCCATCTCAATACTGGAAGATTGCCAAATTCCGGTAATAACGACCACACAGGTAAAAAACGCACTCTCCAAAGCTAAGAATACAGCATCCATGGGATGAGATGACATCCCGGGCTGTGTACAACATGAACTACAAAATGAACTGGCACCTCACCTAAGTGTCATGTTTAATCATACCCTCACCTCAGGCTTTGTGCCCACTAAGTGGCGCACAGCTACAGTTATCCCACTCCACAAGGGGGGATACACCTTGGATCCCGGGAACTACTGCCCCATCAATCTGATGAGCCTGATCTGCAAGGACATGGAACGTATTATCATGGAACTTATAAACAAAGATATTGGCAACCTCAAACACTGGACCCCACCCAGTTTGAGTTCGTGAAAGGCTGATCTCGTCTCCTGAACCTGATTGACTTCTTCGGATCAGTCTCCTGAGCCATGGATGAGGGTAAGGCAGTCCACACAGCCTATCTGGACCTCGCCAAGGCCTTTGACATCATCCCCCACTCTGGAATCATAGATAAACTTACTAAGCTGGGCATTAAGCCCTACATCACTCAATGGGTTGCCAACTGGCTTACTGACAGAACCCACACTGTAAAAGTAGCTGACTCCAAATCCAGCTCCAGACAAGTGGAGTACCTCAGGGTTCAGTCTTGGGACTGCTCTTGTTTGGCATCTAATTCTCTGAAGTACAGGCCAACACTAAGGGACTCTGGCTAACAAAGGTTGCAGATGACTGCAAACTGGGAGCCATTATTGAATCCCCACATGATGTGGATACTCCACAAAAGGGCCTTACAGAAACAGATGCTTGGTGCCAGAGCCATGGGCTCAAGCTCACTGCCAAGAAATGTATAGTTATCCCCTTTGGGAAAAAACATGTACCCGTGAATTACCACATAGGTGGCAGTACACTAAACACCGAAAGTGTGATAAGAGACTTAGGGACACAGGTGGACAGTGGTCTCACCTTCGATAACCACATCACCACAATAGTCAGGAAATCCTTCTATGTGGCATACCTCATCACTAAGGTCTTTTCATCCAGAAAAAAGGAGGTCATTGTTCCACTGTACTCATCCTTCATTAGACCCATTATAGAATACAACGCCCCATTTGGTATGTACCTCTCAAGACATCTGCAACAACTGGAAAGGCCGCAGAAATACCTCACTAAAAGAATCACAGGCCTAAAGCAGATGCCCTGTGCTGATCACCTTAAAAAACTCCAGCTATACTCTGTCACATATCGTCTACTCAGAGGCGATCTCTGCTTAACATACAAGGCCATGTCAAACCCAGAGCTGTTGGACATGCTACACTTAAAGAAATCCCAATCCCTCAGTGCCACATGCTCCAAGGATCTAAACCTTGTCATCACAATAAACAAAACATGCTGGAGGGATAGGTTCCTGACCCAGAGACTCCCCAGACTCTGGAATAGACTGCCCATACGTGTCAAGCAGAGCGCCTCCTTGGCCCTCTTCAAAAGGAACCTTGATGATTGGATGGGAGAAAGGAAATTCACCCCGGGAATCACGTCAGTCACCCTGCTAGACAGGGGTCCAGGGAAGTAAATAGTGTGGGAAGAAATAGCCAGGGAATTGTTATGGCTAGGCTTGTATAGGACCTAGGGCCAATAGCCTAGTACCAACCTATGTACCAACACACTTGCCCAACGTTTCCTGTAATTCATTAATTCCAGTGCCTTAGATCAGCTCATTCTTACCCCCACTAGAGGTAGGAACATCCTTGACCTGGTCATTACTAACATTGGTGACTGTTGCTCTACACCAATAGTCAACTCCTCCCTGGTTAGATCTAACCACAAAGTAATCACCTTGGAAATTCACATCCCTTCCACCCCCCCCCCCCGCAAGCAAAGGTAACCACCATGAAAAACTTCTCCAAAGCTTTGGGCTCCTAAAAACAGAGGTGGCTAACTTCACGGCACCTATTCAAATGGAGAATAGTTGCATGACCGCCGAATCATACACCAGTGCACTGTATGAACACGCACACAAATGCATGGATCTCGCCATACCCAATAGAATCAAGACACTCTCCTCCAAAAAAGGAAGCCAATCTGGTTGTCCCCTGCCATAAACAAAGTCTACAACAGAAGGAGGAAACTGATGCGGAATAAGGTGAAGTCACAAGACTGGAAAAACTCCCTTATTAGCCTCAGCAAAAAGTTGAGATCCCTCATCAAATCCTCTAAAGCTAGCTATGAAAACAGAATTGCAGCAGATAGTAGAGACAACCACAAGGCCTTCTATAGTTATGTAAAGAATCTCCACGGCAATACCCAGATTTGCTCTGAGCTACTGCACAATGGTACCTCCTACACCAAGCCAACAGATATTGCCAATATACTGGTCGACAGATTCAGTGCCACGTTTACCCCTCTCTCTCCCTCCAAAGAACCAATCACAATACCAGTAGATTGCCAGGCACCTAGTATTACTGCTGCACAAGTTAAAACAGCACTATCCAGGGCCAAGAATACAACGTCTATTGGACCTGACAATATCCCTGTCTGTGTTCTACATGAACTACAGAGTGAACTGGCACCTCACCAGTGTGCCCTGTTCAATCACAGCCTCACCTCAGGCTTTGTCTCCACCAAAATGGCGCACTGCTACAGTCATCTCTCTCCACAAAGGAGGAGTGACTACAGCCTACCTTGATCTGTCCAAGGCCTTTGATACCATTCCCCACTCAGGAATCATAGAAAAACTCACTAAGCTAGGCATCAACCCCTATATCACTAGGTAGGTTGAAAACTGGCTCACAGATAGAATGCAGAGTGTGAAAGTAGCTGACTCCAAGTCAGACTGCTGACCAGTCACGAGTGGAGTCCCACAGGGTTCGGTCCTGGGTCCTCTCCTGTTTGGTACTACTTCTCTGAAGTCCAGGCCAACACGAAGGGACTCTGGCTGATATAGTCCACAGATGATTGCAAGTTGGGAGCTATTATTAACTCCCCAAGTGATGTTGATATCCTACAGAAAGGCCTCACTGAGACCAGCGACTGGTGACAGAGCCATGGCCTTAAGCTCAATGGCAAAAAATGTGTCATCATCCCTTTGGGAAAACCCCAGTTCCCACGAATTACCACATCGATGGTAGTCCACTGAACACAGAAGGCGTTATAAGAGATCTGGGAACATAGGTTGACAGCAACTCCTCTTTTAACCACCACATTGCCACTGTGGTCAGAAAGTCCTTCTATGTGGCACATCTCATTACTAAGGGTTTTGCATCCAGGAAGAAAGAGGTCATTGTCTCCCTCTACTCTTCTGTCATTAGGCCAATCATCAAGTACAATGCCCCATTTGGCATGTACCTCACTAGACACTTGCAGCAACTGGAGAGGTTGCAAAAGTACCTCACAAAGAGTATCGTAGGCCTTAAGCACTTGTCCTATATGAACAGACTCAAAAAACTCCAACTATTCTCTGTCTCATATTGCCTACTTAGAGGCGATCTCTGCTTGACTTACAAAGCCATGTCTGACCCAGCTCAGTTAGAAATGCTACATCTAAAGAAATCCCAACCCCTCCACACCACATGCTCCAGAGACATCAACCTCATTACCACAATCAACAGAACATGCTGGAGGGACAGCTTCATAACCCAGAGACTGCCCATGCTATGGAATAGACTTCTCATACATGTCAAACAGAGCACCTCACTGCCCTTCTTTAAGAGAAATCTTGATGAGTGGATTGGAAATAAAAAATTCACCCAGGGGATAACTCCAGTGGCTCTACTCGACAGAGGCACTGGGAACTTAAGGTCGGGTGGCACGATGCCAGGGTAATCCTATGGGCTAGGCTTGTGAAGACTCCAGAGCCATTAGCCTAGTACACACCTATGAAACCTCCTAGAAAACTAGGCTCCTGAGCAATCAGTGAAAAAACAGACAGTAATGTAAATAACACTTCTCCACTGATACAAACACACACACAATGAGTGTGGGAAAACTAGCAACCTGCAAAAAATTAAACCTATAATACAAAGTGTTACACTATATAAACCAAACACAAGAGATACCATCAATTACACACAGTTTAAATCAGAATCTGCCAAACATAAAGATGTTCATTTACCTGTAACGTCCAAGCGTGTAGTCTAAACAAGTCCCATTATCTCTTCGAGAAGCCATCTCTTACAAAGCTGACTGTTTCTCCAGATGACTTCCACAGACTCTACACAACAGCTTAAACAGCAGAATATAGCTATTGTCTGTAAAATTTACTCCAAAATTCAAGTCACCTATAGCAAATTGTGACAGTCATTTATAATTCCATTGCCACCAACCACAAAAAGTAAAAAAATAAATAAAATAAAATTCTTAACATAGTAGTAATTTAATTAAAAAAGCCTACACTAACCTATTGTACAACTTTCCCTTACGGCTGAGTTCCACAACTAAGCGGAATTCTGTAGAAAGCAACACACACATTATTTCATAAAACAGCATACCCACCTCAAACAATTAAGCCAAGCCTTCTCTCTCCACACGATGCACCTAGACAATGTCTGACTTTACTACTTTGTAATGAATGCATAAATAGATTACAGTTTTAACACACTCAAATAAATATGTACTTTGAAATACGTAAGACAATTTAAACAGCTCATTCAATGAAATGAAAGTCAGTACCAAGCCAGAAACCAATGCACTCAGCACCTCATCACATTGGATATAACCATTTTCACCTCTGCTGGCACCCATTGTTTAATCCAGGATGTCCAAGATCAAAAACACTTAACAGAAAGCCAAGGATGACTGCAGCAATTTTAGAATAATTAGCATGCAAAACCAATCGACTCAGGCTTCTCTTACTGCAAACTGAGAATTATATAACTATTTTATATATTTAACAACAAGAAGGTGGTCAATGTGCCCAAACAATCACTGGTAACCACAAAAATAGGCACAGTAGTTCTGCAAAAGATGTTTAATGGCACTCCACAAGTAAAACCGCACAAACAGAACACAGTAACGCTGCTACTATTTTCAACGTGTTTTCGTCGGTATACACGTCTTCAGAGATGGTTAACAGTTCTCAGTGTATAGAATTTATATGTCAGCTGTTATTTGAATCAACCAATACAATCTCTTGGTTAATTAACACTAAAGTAAAATCAATTACACTCTTGCTGAAAATTTACAAACGAAATGCCAACTCAGTTGGGATGTGGCAATAAAGGCAAACGCTGATCCTCTTTTATATTCTTTAATGAATAAAAAACGATGTCACACAACTGAAGCACCACGAGCAGTCTGTCTACTAACACAAAAATAACAATCCACACTGAAATCTCCCTCTCCGATGTTAAGCGCTTTCATCTGCCGAATGCAGACTTCATCAGAACGTATGTTTCTTTAAGAGATTTTGGAGGGAAACCTAAAGTTTCTTTTAATTGATTAATTGTTATAGTATATATATTGAGAAGATGAGCTGTTATTTTATCTTATGTGTCTGATGAAGTAACTGGTTTACAAAAGCGCTAACACAATAAATGTTGGAAGTTTTATTCATCATTTTGCCTCCATCGCTTGGATTTTATATATTTAGTCAATGTTGCAGTTAATGTACAAACTTTAAGAAACTGAATTTTCAGTGGAGATTGATTATCTGCAGAAAATGATAATAAAGCTTTGTATACAGTTGTGATTGCCCTATTTATAGGCTTGTAACACATTTGGAACAGATGTGAAAAATAATTTCAGTGAAAATCTGGGGAACCACAAATATCAGCTGCCCAAGAGGAGAGTTGAGAAACAGAGGTTGGCATGAGAGGAAACACATTCATTTTAATGATGTACTTTCCCTGCAAGAATGGAAACCTCTAAATGTATGAGTTGGGTAAGCTTACAGAAACTGGCATCTCAAGATGGTCTGAAACAGAAAAGCAAAAAGTACATTACAGTATTTTGACTGATATACTTTTTATGTTGTAGTCAAGTAAACATGTTATGGTGTTGAAATGCACTCACAGTTCACTTACTGTCTGTAAAATTGCCAAGCATATACCTTTTGTCTCCACTCCCACATACTGCAAGTCCATACAGGTCACCCAAGAGTCACCAGGAAAGCAGGCCTAAGCATGTTATGCCCACTAACTCTGCTTCTATGCAAGGATGTGACTTAGTCATATGTCACAGGTTTATACATACAGGGATGTGACTTAGTCATATGTCATGGGTTCATAGGAGTTACATTTCGATTTTGCCAGTACCCACCCTTAAGCCTTTCATCTCTTTTCAAGAAGGGCCAGGCCATTCATACCAGGAGTGAATTTATGAATAGCCACCCAGTTAAAGGGCCAGGCCATTCATACCAGGGGTGAATTTATGAATACCCACCCAGTTACCTTTGTGTCACACTGTTTAACTGAGAGAGTTAACTTGTTCTCGAGACATGGGTAAGCACTGTGTTATAAATATGTAAGTTCACCATGTGCATTTATTTGTTGGAGTGGATTTACATCTAAGGTCCTAGTATTAGCTGGGCTATTTAGTTTATGGATGTATAAGAGTTTTGGATTATTGGATCCATTGTAACCAGCAAAGTATTCTTGCTCCACAGTAGTAACATATGATAACTAACTCTAACCTGCATTTTAAACAAAACACACACACACACACAAACACACACACATGCAAGGGTCTACTTCTGTAGACCGAATTTACACTTAACTAAAATTGCAGATTCCAGAGACGACAACATTAAACTTTCAATAAAATGAACCTGAAGATTACAGATTTTTTTTTTTTTTTTTTTTTTTACAGGGAACGGAGACATTTAGCCAACATGGGGAAATTTGCCCCTTTTCCCAGAGTTGGTATGTTTATTGAGGGGGGTGTGGGGACAGCAACCACCTTGGTGTGTTTGACATAATTCAGTGTGTTATTTTGTTAAATGTTGTCCAAGTGTCTAGTTTCCCTGTAAAAAAACTTTGGTAATGTGATGGTTCGGTTTATTGCAGTTTTGGTGCTGCTGTCTCAATAATCTGCACTAGATTTACATATACTACAGCTATGTAAACTCTTACCATAACAGTAGATATCCTTGCCTTCACTGCTGTAGTATTCTTAACCATATGGGGATTCCCTGCCGTGAATGCCCGATATCCGGCAAGTCTTCCAAAGACTCCTGAGTTTAAAAGGTATGCTGAATGCCACCATATGCTCCTTACTTGATGTAGGGCATAAAGGTGAAGTTCAGGCCTACCAAAAACAGAGCTGACTGCCCCAAGAGGAACAGCAGTCCAAGGAACCCAAAAGGTGATGCGTACATCCAGGAAGGTAAAGAAGTAGGGGGGTGGGGGGAGGGAGCAAATATTGCAGCAGTGAAGACACAGCTGTACTATGTCCTTACATTCACTGCTGCCATATTCTTAGCCATCTAGGAGAGTGCCAAAGCTCAAGAGGAAACTTGGGAGGAGGAAGGGGCAGAGTCTCCTAAAAAACATGAAGAACTGAACTAGCAAAATCAGCCCTAGCTCTAGAGATGCCATCTAACTTGCAATGCTTGGTAAAGGTACGCATAGAAGTGGGGGTGGCTGCTTCAAGAATATAGATAGTATCTACACCTTTGAAAAAAAGCACCAGAAGAAGCCACAGCTCTAGCAGAATGAGCCTTAATTGGAAAAGGAAGGGTCTTGCCATGAAATGAGTGACAAAAGGAAATAGCCTTAGAAATCCAAGAAGAAATAGTTTGCTTGGGTACAGCAAGTCCCAATGATCTGGGATGAAAATAAACAAATAACTGATCAGATTTTCAAATAGCCTTGGTCATACCCAAATAAACTCTAAGCCACCTATGCATGTCCAAAAGCCCATAAGGCAAGTCACCACACAATCCAACATTCTAGTCATTGGAGACTCCATCATGAGACACACTTATGTCCCTCTGACCAGGCTGAGTAAGCAGAAAGTTATGGTTATTTTCTTATGAGGGGCTAGGATCCACCAGATTATGCATGCACTTAGGTCATGGAACCGTAACCAGTATGACTCAGTCACAGTCCTGAGACATACCTCCCTAGACTGTATGAAGAGAGACATCATGGAGTTCTCGGAATATGTGTCTCAGGCTGGTATGAACCGAGCACTGAGCAGCATTTTACCTTCCCCAAGGGTGATGCCACAATACGAACAAAAGATTACTGACTTTAATAAATAGCTTAGTTTCTGGTGTCATTCAAAGGGGGTGCAATATTTGTCAGCATGGAAGGAGATGGTCAACAGACCACGCTGCTTTGCCAGGGATGGTCCGCACCTGTCCCTTCTAGGCTTTCAAATATTAGCTAAAACATTGTCTTCCCCCATAGTGCCTTTTTTAGGAAATACCAAACTGAAAGTACTTCCGACATAGCAAATCAAAACCAAGAAAATCTAAAGGTATTACTGCTCAATGCTAGGAGTCTAAACAAAAACTGCACTCCCTAGAAGCTCTCTTTACCATAGTGAATGCTGATGTCTGTGCAGTCACTGAGACTTGGTTTAAAGCTGCAGACAGCTCACCAACAGTGCAATATTCTAATGCCTTCCATACATTTAGGCCAGCTACTTTACAGGCAGGGACTAAAGGTGGAGGTGTCTCTATTTACATCAAAAATAAATAGACTTCAAGTCTGGTCAAACAGGACAATGCAGTTGAGGTGCTCCATGTTCAAATCACCATAGGTAAAATCCAATACCACTTCCTTGCAAGCTATAGGTCCCCCTCTATGACCCAGGAAACCCATACCATGTATTTAAATGTATTAGAAACACTAACCATGCAACCCAATACCATATTCATGGGTGACTTTAATTACCCACTATTAACTGGGAATCCTACATGACACCAAATGTACATGCACAGAGATTCCTGAATTTTATAAACACAAACTCCATGGACCAGATAGTCAATACACCAACCAGGGGTGCAACCATACTGGATCTGGTATTCACTAATATAGGAGACTGCTGCACACTTCCTATTATAATGCTTCCCTGGTAAGGTCAGACCACCGAATGGTCTCCTTTGAAGTAAAAATTAAAACTGCACCCCCAGCTAAACCTGGAATATTCAGGAGCTATTCTAAGGCTAACGTCCTGCTATTAAGTGAGACTATGGCAACATTCCAAGACCCCATAAACCCTGAGAACACTTCTGTCTATGCAGAACTGTTTACAGAGACCCTGTACAAACATGTTAATAGTTGCATAGAGGCAGTTGTACCCACCAGAAAGAAGTACAGAACTAACTCAAAAAACAAGCCACCCTGGTGGAAACACAAAATCAATTGGCTGTATAACAGGAGGAAGAAAATCATGGCAAAAATTAGGAGGTACAGCACACAGCAGGATAAAAGCACTCATATCAAACTAAACAAACACCTCAGAGGACACATACAGTCTACCAAAGCCAAATTTAAGGTAAATTTGTGCAGAGCTCATTGTAAATGGAGCAGGAGCGGCCTTAGGTCAACTGGTGCCCTAGGCAAAAGGGCTCCACGGCACCACTTATCACACCATCTGGTGCCCCCATCCTGGTTTATCTACACCAAATAATAATAAATAAATACTGGCTGCAAGCAGGACGCCTAGGGCGCCCGCTGGGGCGCCCTGAAATGGAGCCACCTATACTTAGCCAGAAGATATGGCAAACCTCCTGGCTGATAAATTCAGCTCCAACTTTACTCCTCTCTCCCCCTCAACCTTCCCTCAGGAAATACCATCAGATATACCCCCCCCCCTACTATCACTAGGGAACAGGTCCTTAATGCTCTAAGACTAAGAACACTACATCAGTGAGCCCAGACAATATCCCAGGATGCCTTCTAAATAGCATGAAACATGACCTGTCAAGGCCTCTGGAATTATTATTAAACTATAGCCTCCAAACAGGTTTCATGCCTCATGAATGGAAAAAGTCATCCCTCTGCACAAAGGTGGGCCATCTACAGACCCTGGAAACTACACATCCATAAGTCTCACTAGTCTTATACGTAAAGCCACAGAAAGAATTATCATGGAGATTATCTATAGAGATATAGTAAACCTCCAGACACTGGACCCTACCCAGTTTGGTTTCGTCAAGGGCAGATTATGCCTACTCAACCTGGTGGACTTTTTTGAGAAGGTCATCAAAGCAATGTATATGGGCAAAATGGTTCACACTGTGTACATTGACCTGGTCAAGGCATTTAACACAATCCCTCACTTAAGCACTATTGACAAACTTAAGAAGTTAGGTACAAACCCTTAAGTTACCCTGTGGATAACCAGTTGGCTCACAGACAGGACCCAGGAAGTTAGAAATGGGGGGTCCACCTCTACAAAGAGGCAGTCACAAGTGAAGTCCTTCAGGGATCGGTCCTGAGACCAAGCCTTTTGAGAATTGATTTCTCTGAATTCATGGGCAAAGTCCATGGCTTCTGGCTGACTAAGTTTGCAGATGACTGTAAATTAGGAGCCATCACTGAATCACCCACTGACATAAATGTTTTCCAGGAAGGGCTGACACAGACACACAACAGGTGCCAGAGCCATGGACTACAACTAAATGCCAAGAAATGGAAAATAGTATCCCTTGGGAAGTCATTCACTCCTAATAACCATTAAATTGACAACACACCCCTAAGGGTTGACCCAGTACTCAGGGACTTGAGAACATACATAGAGAGTAATCTAGTTTTTGACCATCACATGTTTACAGTAGTGAGGAAGTCATTCTGTGTTGTGCAACTTATAAACAAAAGTATGACATCTAGGTCCAAGGAAGTCATTGTTTCACTGTATTTGGCATTCATCAGACCTATCATTGAGTACAATGCCCACTTTGGTATGTATCTAACTAGGCATATCCAACAAATGGAACAATCACAGAGGTTCCTCAGTAAAAGAATGTATGGCATAAATAACATGTCCTATGCAGATCGCCTCAAGGCCCTATCTCTCTAGTCTGTCTCATACAGGCTCTTGAGGGGATATCTATGCCTAGCATGCAAGGCATTGTCAGACCCCACTCTGACAGACCTCCTGCATATCCACAAAACAAACAGAATCAGTATTACCTATTGTAAAGACTTAAACATTGCCTGTGATATGAATAGGTCATGCTGGAGAGACAGGTATGTATCTCCGAGACTATCCCCTCCGCCCCCGTGAGTACATAAAAGTGGTTTGCAGACACAGGAAGTGTGATAGCTATTCAAAGGGAGAATGGAAACACATAGGGCTTAGGTCTTGGATATCCTTATCCCACCTGTAGAAATCCATATAACCAGGATTTAGTGGGATGATAATGTTAATTGGCAACACAAAATTGGAAGATGCATGGGGAGAAGGATGGTATACAAGCAATGACCTAGCTTAGATCCACAGTTGACTGGGGAGGAGTACACACTAGACACAGGAGATGGTATGTAGATTTGTACAGGGGAACACACTGCACCACTGTGTGGAACCACAGGCATGTACATATGCACAACACAGGCTCCTGGTGCATCATGGGCTGTATCTGTGATGTCATCACAGTACACATAGTATGATTATGGGCCCCCTGCTACATGTCACAAGGAAAAGCTGCTAACTGGCTATTGCGCTGGTGTAGGGGATAGATGTCACCTTATGTCTAGCACAGATCCTAGTTGCATGTTCATGTGTAAAGTAAGTCCAGTGGTACCTGAGGTCTATGATCCATGGTCAGCTTGTGCTGCTTTTTGCTGAGAAAATAAGTTCCCTTTGGGGGAAAAAATCTTCCATTTTAGAAACCTGTATGTTAATTTTTTTCTGAAAAGGAAAATATTATCTTAACACTACTAGTTTGTGTTTGAACTATCATGAGAATGTACTGAACTTTTTGACAGCTCTTTTTTCCTGTCAGTTTAAAAGCTGTTTTAAGTAACTAAAAGCATTTTTCTTTGCAGAAATTGTGTTTATTTTACCTGGTGGGTCTGGCAACATGCTCCCTATTGAAATGTCAGCAATTTAAATACTGAGTGAAGACAAGCTGAAAAAATAACAAAAACACAGGACTACAGTGAATTTCGAAAATCGATCTTCCCCTTATATATATATATATATATATATATATATATATATATATATATATATATATATATATATATATATATTTATATATATATATATGGGAACACTTCACAATGCCGAAATCCTGAAAGATCTAATTTCATATGGCCGAGACCATATGATCAAACTTTCGGAATCCCGACATTGTGAACGGAGATCTGCATATATCGCAGAATGGGAGATTTCCCTTTTCCTTTCTGTAGTGCGATCTCGAAGTTGGAATATTTAAGTAGCAGGGGTGTGGGGGTGCAGGGGAGCTTGCCCCCTCCCCCAGAGAAACATATAAATTGTTGTTTTTTTTTTTTTGATTTGTTTTGGAATTTTGATATTCTGAAACATCGATCATATGGTCTTGATCATATGAAATTCAATGTTTTGGAATTTCGAGATTCTGAAGTGAATCCATATATACATACATACATATATATATATATATATATATATATATATATATATATATATATATATATGGGTACCTGTCAAATCTTTGAACGCGCAAAATTTCGAACGTTACATGGTCGAGAACAAAAAATTTTGAGTGCTCGAAGATAGACTTTCAGTGGCACGGTATGGTGCTGATAGGGAGAATTTCTCTTTTCTGCACTGAAGTGCAGTCTCGGAGTTGGTATATTTAAGTAGGGGGGTGTGGGGGGTTCAGGGGGCTTGCCCCCCTGCCTACACTGTTAAAGATTTTTTTTTTTATGTTTGAACATCGAAATGTCGAACATTTGGTTTCGACCATGTAATGTTCAACATTTTTGATGTTCGAACATTTAACATAGACCCATATATATATATATATATATATATATATATATATATATATATATGGGTCTGCTTCAGAAAATCAAAATACCGCATTGTTGAATTACATTTCATCAAGATGATTTTGCAGAACGTGCACATTTATTACATTTCTTTACCAGGAAAGTCCGAATGGACATAGGTCCCTTTTCAGTGGAGGCCCGGGGAGAAAAGCTCTAGATACAAAGATAACAACAGCTTATACTAGAATACACAGAGTTCCAGTTGCAGACATTTCAGCAGTTAAACAAACCGAGGAATACCAGGGTAATATCAACATATAACAGCATGCACGGAGTTCCAGTTACAGACATTTCAGAAGTTTTAACTAACATACATGATACTATATTGAGAGGAGAGAATACAAAAATAGAAGACATACATTGCATTTCTTGGGAACAAAAGCCCAATCTTAGTTTATACTGCTACAGTTGCAGTTGAATTAATTGCGAGGGTAATACACTTACAGTATATTGTGTGATTAAAATGAGTAACAGGTTATAAGCTTAACAGATGAGGTTAATATCTCCTGATAGTTAAATGAAGAGGGTAGAAGATTGTTTGTGAAATCAGGAAGGTTTAGCCAGGGAAGTTACAAGAACATAGCCAGGTTTCCGGTAGTTGTGATTTGAGGTGCTTTTTGAATTATGAAAGAGAGCTGTTAGAAGTTATTGGGATTGGCAGCTTATTCATAAATATTGTGTAAATTCGATTCACACAATCGAATTTACACAGCAGCGAACCACAGAACATCAAATACAGGTTACTGATGTGTAGACTATAGCAGCAATGGTACTGTACCTGTAAATATCCACTTTTATTCCTGGTAGTGCCATCTCAGAGTTGGTATATTTAATGTAGAGGGTGTAGGGGCTTTTGCCCCACTGCAAACATAGAGAAATATAGTTTTTAATTTATTTTGAGTGTGTGTTTGTGTTGGAGTGCTGCTTCTTTAAGGTGGTGTAGAATTATGGGTAAAGGCAGTACTGGATGTTGAAGTTGTGGTGCAGGGTGAGTTATGTCTTACTGTTGTTAGCCATATAGTTTAGGTTGCTGTTTTGTGGTATTTTTAGTGTTGAGATGATTAGGGATATTCGGGGATGTTCCGTGGTTCGATATTGTGTAAATTCGATTATGTGCACATTCAGCAAACTCGTCTCAATGAAATGTAATTCGACAATGTGGTATTTTGATATATATATATATATATATATATATATATATATATATATATATATATAGATCCCATTTGACCCAGCGAATTTATGTTTCACTAATATGTAAAGTCGCGACCTCACTTTCGCGAAAGTGCATTTTTTTTTTAAAAAATGCACTTTCGTGTAAAAACAGCAACAAAAAAAACTATAGAAAAGAAATAAAAACATGCAGTTTGTATGTAACGTTAGTTGTACATCAACGTTTAGTGTTGATGTACAACTAGGTAAACTATTGCTGAGATTGTGTTACAGAGGGGATAAGGGAATATTGCTGAGATTGTGGTACAGTGGGGATAAGGGAATATTCCCTTTTCCCCAATGTAGTGCGATCTCGGTGTGAGAATATTAAAATGGGGGTGGGGAGGTGCAGGGGGGCTTGCCCCCCTGCATAATTATGTTTAGTGCGTTTTTTTTGTTTTGGTTTAGGTGTTATGTTTGTTTTTGCAAGAAAGTGCATTTTCGAAAAAATGCACTTTCGCGAAAGTGAGGTTGCGAATTTACATTTTGATAAAACGTAAATTTGCTGGATCAAAGTAGATCCATATATATATATATATATATATATATATATATATATATATATATATATATATAAACAAACAAGACAGGATTAGTCTGAAAGTGAACAAGCTAGACAGGATTATTCTGAAAGTGTACTAAGTAAGACCCAGATGGGCACTCACAGACATAAGCAAATAGTTAATTTCCCACTTATCAGAAAAAAACTAAATAAGCATAATGTATGCAGTGTAAAATAGAACTGAAAAAAAAACAAGCCAAAGTAGAAGAATAAATAAATGCTTATCCACATCACAGTTAAAATAGAAACTTGTGAAGTAAACAAACAAATAAAAGCAATACTACAAAATACTACCATCAATAATACTAAGCATTATATTTTAGTCAAAAACACAGAGACAAAAGTACACTAGTTCTTCTTCAACATATATCCACAGGATCGGGCTGTAATCATGAAGTTATTATAGTTGTATGATTTCTCAGAAATAAAACGTTTCATTTACTTGTAATATGCAGCATTTATTAGCCGTATGGTTTGACCAGTCTTCTCTAATTTAAACATGACAATATCCAAATAATCCCCTCAACAAACGTGGCCCTATAGCCAGTATATTTTTTTATTTATTTTATTTTATTTTACATTTGTTGACCAGGCTAGGCCAACTGGATACATGTCCATTTTCAGCAGAGGCCCGGGGAGTTAAGCTCCATTATGGAAATAAAAAGTGAAACAATACAGTAAAGACAAAAACAAAACAGACTGACTACAACAATGACAAATGTAACAAGGAAATAGTAAATACAAATTACACTATAAACTAGATCAAAATGCAATTTACATAAGCAATAGATACAGCAGGAAAATGATTGTCTGTGGGACCTGGGTATTTAAGCTCCTATGCAGAGGAGGAAAAATGTCCACGAATAAAATACCCTAGGGAAGCCAAGAACAAATGGATGACCAGGTAGGCTGCCTTAATAAAGGTATGGTGGGATGTCGGTGAAGAAGCTGGGCTACCAGTAAAACCTTGAGAAAGGCTGTGCAGACCCGAGTACTTGTGGTTGAAGGCTGAGTAAAGCCTTTAGTAAGGCTTCGTATACAGGTCGTAGTTCTGGCTGGTCAGGTCACCTGGTGAGAGGAACTGCTAGTGTGGTAGCTAGAAATCAAAGATGAAGCACACAGAAAAAACAGGCGAAACAACGTAAATGTGGCTCAGCTAAGGAGCTCTGCTCGCCGTGGTGGCAAAAAATCAACGTAGTAGAAGTTCAGATTCTAGAAGGTCGTACTTTATTGAAGTAAAAAGTACCAGAAGTACAATCACCATCAAAGCGTAGTTTCTTAATGCAAAGAGTGATCCAGAGGATTTTCTTTTATAAGAGTACCTGGGGGTGTGTCAGTGGGAGCCAATCAAGTGTGGGTGAAAAAAACTTTATTGTGATTGGGCACGACAACTTGACATCACACCTTACAATCTGATAGGTTAGATACCCTGAGCCAGCTCAAACGTGGTTAGTAGAATCACTCTAAACCTACAATAGTGAAGTTTGGAAATTAGCTAAAAAAATGTAGTTAACTAAAAATAGTCTTGCTGGAAAAAAATCAACCCGTGCTGGTAAAATACATTGTTAGGCTACACTTTTCAAGATCTTCGTCAGGATGGTGGACGACCTAAAAGAGCATAATAAGCACAGAAGAGCTTACTAGAGAAATAGCAACAACATGTATGTAAAATAACATGTATGTAAAATAAAAAACAGGCTAGAAAAACAAAAAAATAAGAACCAGGCTAGATATCCAAAAAATAAGCTACAGCAACTAAAAAGAGAAACAAAATAGTGAAAAATTCTTAAATAATGGATATCAGTAGAAACTAATGTATTAAGATATGGAACTGAATGAGGGCTGTTAATTAAAAAAAAAAAAAAAAAAAAAACAGTCTTAAAAAGTCACTGATATGTAACCTGAAAAGTTCGAAAAACACAAAAAAAAGTAATACTGAACCATTGTAGAAAACATGAAAGACATGAAAGGCAAAGAAATATATATAAATGAACCATTGACCAAAAACAAATGAGTCCAAATTTGCCAGGGGAAGTATCAGACCATGGGCTGGAGGTAGACTGGTAAGATCAAAACTGGCTGTCGCACGAAAGGTAACATTTCATCATTAAATCTGTTAGAGGTCCAGGCGCAGAGGTTGTGGTATACGGTGTTGTATCTTTCTGAGATACAAGACTGGGGTCAAAGATTCCGCATAGTTAAGGCCTGGTCTTTTCCTTGCCTACAGACGTATTTGCCACTCGAGTTCCCTCTTCTCAAGCAGCGAGTTGTGGTCCCTGCCTAGTGGGGATTTAGGGATGTGTTCAAGAACATGAAATTTGAACATATTGTATCCTAGGTTCCTGAGGGCATGCACTGCCAGCTGGTTTGTCACTTTCAAGTATTTTGAGTCATGCAAGTGTTTTGCTATCCTCATTTTAAGGGAGTTGACCGTCTTGCCCACATAGAAGCGTTGCATTTGGTGCACGCTGCCCTGTAAACCACTCCTGTGACATTGCAGTCGCCTCTGACATTAGGTGTGTAGTGTCGCCTGTGCTTGCAGGCAAGGAAAAGACCAGGCCTTAGCTATGCAGAATCTTTGACCCCAGTCTTGTATCTCAGAAAGATACAACACCGTATACCACAACCTCTGCGCCTGGACCTCTAACAGATTTAATGACGAAATGTTATCTTTCGTGCGACAGCCAGTTTTGATCCTACCAGTCTACCTCCAGCCCATGGTCTGATATTTCCCCTGGCAAATTTGGACTCATTTGTTTTTGGTCAATGGTTCATTTATATATATTTCTTTGTCTTTCATGTCTTTCATGTTTTCTACAATGGTTCAGTATTACTTTTTTTCGTGTCTTTCGAACTTTTCAGGTTACATATCAGTGACTTTTTAAGACTGTTTTTTTTTTTAATTAACAGCCCTCATTCAGTTCCATATCTTAATACATTAGTTTCTATTGATATCCATTTTTTAAGAATTTTTCACTATTTTGTTTCTCTTTTTAGTTGTTGTATCTTATTTTTTGGATATCTAGCCTGGCTCTTATTTTTTTGTTTTTCTAGCCTGTTTCTTATTTTACATACATGTTATTTTACATACATGTTGTTGCTATTTCTCTAGTAAGCTCTGCTGTGCTTATTATGCTCTTTTAGGTCGTCCACCATCCTGACGAAGATCTTGAAAAGTGTAGCCTAACAATGTATTTTACCAGCAAGGGTTGATTTTTTTCCAGCAAGACTATTTTTAGTTAACTACATTTTTTTAGCTAATTTTAGCTAATTTCCGAACTTCACTATTGTAGGTTTAGAGTGATTCTACTAACCACGTTTGAGCTGGCTCAGGGTATCTAACCTATCAGATTGTAAGGTGTGATGTCAAGTTGTTGTGCCCAATCACAATAAAGGTTTTTTCACCCACACTTGATTGGCTCCCACTGACACACCCCCCAGGTACTCTTATAAAAGGAAATCCTCTGGGTCACTCTTTCCATTAAGGAACTACGCTTCACTGGTGATTGTACTTCTGGTACTTTTTACTTCAATAAAGTACGACCTTCTAGAATCTGAACTTCGACTACATTGATTTTTTGCCACCACGGTGAGCAGAGCTCCTTAGCCGAGCCACATTTACGTTGTTTTGCCTGTTTTTTCTGTGTGCTTCATCTTTGATTTCTAGCTGCCAAACTAACGGTTTCTCTCACCAGGCGACCTGACCAGCCAGAACTACGACCTGTATATGAAGCCTTTCTAAAGGCTTTACTCAACCTTCAACCACAAGCACTCGGCCTTTCTCAAGGCTTTACCGGTAGCCCAGCTTCTTCACCGACATCCCACCGTACCTTTATTAAGGCAGGCTACCTGGTCATCCGTTTGTTCTTGGCTTCCCTAGGGTATTTTATTCGTGGACATAAGCAATAGATACAAGAAGTGGCAAATTTGAGACAATCATGGATGGTTTTTTTTTTTTTTACATAATAATACACTGTGAATGGTGAGAAAAGAAAGAAACAGATAAGAGAAGGTACACACACTGGTTTGTACTCAGGGTTAGATTGCCCAAATCAGTATGCAGAGAGGCTGTTAAGCAGAGATAGTGAAAATGGGGAAAAAGTAAGTATGTTAGTCGGGATTAGTGCATGGACAAAACCATTGCTTTTTCAGGAAACTTTTTATATGCTTCTTGAAAAGTGGTGTGAAGGAAAGAGATGAAACTTCAGTGGGGAGTTTGTTCCAAGCTTTTCCCACAGAGTTTGTAAAGAGACAGTCACCAGCTTTATTGTTGGGTTTGAGGGTGGTAACTAGTAGTTTGTTAGCTGAGCGTAGGGTTGTGAGGTTTTTGTATGGAGAGATAAGGTTGCAGAGTATTGTTTGGATGATGCAAAATCTTACGGGTGATGGTGAGCTGCTGGAAGAGGAGCCGATGTTGCAGTTCTAGCCATCCCAGCAGTTACGATTCTGACAATGGTGGGTTTTGAATGGTGAGCCACTGGCAAATCTGGCAATATTGTGGTAGGAAGGTTGCTAGTTTATTGAGGTTACTTTTGGATAGATTAGTGTAAATAGGGGAGGCATATAAGAGGGTGGAGATAAGGTGTGAGTGGGCAATGGTAGTTCTGGCTAATGGAGTAAGGAAAGGTCGAATCCTGTAAGGGAAGCCTAGTTTCCTTTTGACAGATTTAATGGTGAGGTTAATGTGAGAGTCAAAGTTCAGGTTGTGGTCAATTGTTACCCCTAAAAGTTTTGTGGTTAGGTCAGGAGCTATAACAGTGTCATTTCTGGAAGTGACAGTGAAATCAATAGGGGCGACCTTTTTTGTGGGAGTGAATAGCAGTAACTTTGATTTCTTAGGGTTAAGGAGTAGACAGCATTGAAGGAAGCAGTTTTCTACTATATTAAATACTTTTTGGGTTATAGCCTGGAGTTCAGCAGAAGAAGTAGTTGCACAAATGAATGTAGAATCATCTACATATTGTATGCAGGTGGCTTGAGGGAGGTTTGTGTTCAGATCATTAATGAGGATAGAGAAAAGTAGGGGACCCAGGATAGAGCCTTGAGGGACACCTAGGGTAACAGGGAGGGGAGTGGATAAGTTATTTTCCCAGAGGGCAGCCTGTGTTCTATTATCTAGATATGACTTGAACCAGTGGATTGCCTGGGTGCCTACTGCAAGTGACTTAAGGATATCTAAAAGTAAGTTATGGTTAACCATATCGAAAGCTGTTGAGAGGTCAATGAAGAGTGCCAAGGAGAGCTTGTTGTTATTTCTATTTTTATTAATGCAGTCAGAAAAGGATAAGAGTGCAGTGGTAGTACTATGGAATGGCCTAAAGCCATGTTGACAGTCAGCAAGTAGATTATTTTGTAAAAAAATGGTCAAGTAGTTGCTGGTGGATGCATCTTTCCATAATTTTTGCTAGTGGAGAGAGTAAAGCTATGGGACGAAAGTTTGAGAGCTCATTAGAGTTACCACCCTTGTGTAATGGGATAATATGGGAAATTTTCCAGAGAGATGGGATGGAACTTTCAGTTATGGTTCTGTTTATTAGGATGGAAACTGGGTAGGCTAGTTATTTTGCTGCAATTTGTAAGTATTCAGTTGGCAGTAGATCAGCTGAGGGTTTACCTGGTTTCAGTTTTTGAAATAGGGTATGGATGAGGGATGTTGGGACTGGCTGTAATAGAAATGGGGGAGGTAAGCTAGATGAAGTGGGGGGCCCTATAAAAGTCACAGGTGGTAGGATATTAGCAAGAGATTGGATGGTGTCAGTGAAAAAGTTGTTAAAAGCATTTGCAATCTGGTTGGGTGAGTGTTGAGAGAAGCCGGAAGGGGTTGGTGTCTTGGAGTGACCTGGGTGTAGGAGTTTATTAATACATGACCAGAAACATTGTGGGTTTTGTTGGTGGGATTGTTGGAATTTGAAGAAATATTTTTTCTTGTCAAGAAGTATGGATTTTTTTGTGGCATTTCTAAACTGTCTAAAGTTTTGGTGATCAGTAGAGTTTTTAGTAGTTCTCCATTTGGCTCAGATTTTGTTTCTTTGTAGCATCTTACATTTAGTCTCTTTAGTGAGCCAGGGAACAATTTTGTTTCTTGTTCTAATAGTGTGCGTGAGGGTGTGGTGTTCTAGGATTTGAAGGAATTTTGAGTTAAAGAATGATAATGCATTACGTTCTTTTTGGAAGTGTATAGGGTATTCATGTAACAAATCATGGACAGTACTCCTAGTGCAAGGTTCAACAGCACTATTCTTTCTTTTACAAAGTAATAATATAAAAAAGATTGCATTTAACTCTACTCCAGCTTTTCATACTGTATGTTCTCAACAGAGCCAAAAATTCTGCAGGAAGTATAAAAGTTGTATTAGACTTAAATATAATTTCCAGATAATGGCTTACTTCAGGTTAAGATTGGGGGATATGGAAAAGGATTACACTGGTAAAGCACTGCATTTATATATGAGGGAC
>NC_056750.1:103632935-103665435 GCF_019279795.1 Protopterus annectens | reverse complement strand
AACACTAGCAACTTTACAAACACATTTTGATTTTCAAATGCCATACAGTTCTAATACATCTGTAACATAAGCATCTGTGTAAATCAGTTTGATATTCAAATGCCATATAGTTTTAATACATATGTAACGTAAACATCTGTGCAAATCAGTTTGGTATTCAAATGTCATATGGTTCTAATACATTTGTAACACAAGCATCTTGTATAACTCAGTTTGATATTCAGAGGGCATATCATTCTTTACAGAACTCCAACTGGCTATGCTGACACTAGGCCATATCATCACAATAACATTGCACTTAGTCAGTCATATCAACAAATATGGATTTGCACAAAAACTTCAACATCACAATATCTTCTCTGACACAGACTAAGAAGCTAACCCTATCTAAATTGCACTGTCACAGTGTAAAAGTTAGACTTCTGCAGTGGCACTTGTGCTAAGTACTGTGTTCTCTAGATTGTATAAATAGATATGTAGGGAGTTCTAGTCTCACAACAGTCAACTTTTGTGTGTGTGTATAGAGTTGTGTAAATATGAACTTAACTACTGTTGGCTCAATAAACTGGTAGCCTGGAGAAAATTTTACACTGCAGGGTGAGGCTACATCAATGTCAGACTCTTCTCCCAACGTATTTTTTTCTGCAACACAGTGCTGATTATCATCATCTATAAAGTGCACTTGAATGCTATAGAAGCCAAACATCTGTGGTGGTGCTTGTGTTAAGTAGTGTTCTCTAGATTGCAAAGTTAAATAAGTGGTGGGTTCTAATTTCACAGCAGTCAACTTGTGGAGGTATATGGAGTTTTGTAAATATGGGCTGACCTACTGCTAACCTCAATAACATAGTAGCCTGGTGTTAATTTTACACTGCAGGGTGAGTTCAGATCACTGTCAAACCCTTTTTCTAACATCATTACTTTGTCCTCCAGATTGTATAACTAGATATGCAAGGGATTCCAATCTCACAACAATAATGTGTGTGTGTGTGTGTGTGTGTGTGTGTGTGTGTGTGTGTGTGTGTGTGTGTGTGTGTGTGTGTGTGTGTTTATGGAGTTGTGTAAATATGACCTTTACTACTGCTGGCTTCAGTAAAGTACTAGCCTGGAGAAATGTTTACACTGCACGGTAAGTCCACATCAGTGTTGGACCCTTCTCCTAGCATCATTTTCTCTGCAATATAACTCTGACATCATTCTCTATAAAGTGCATTCTCACGCTATAAAAGTCAGACTTCTGCAGTGGCACTTGCTTTAAGTACTGTGTCCATTAGATTGCATAGCTAGATAGCTAGGGCTTTCTAATTTCACAGCAGTGTGTGTGTAGTTAAATTGCTATAACCTTAACTACTGCTGACCTCAATAAAGCAGTAGCCTGGAGACACTTTTACATTGCAGGGTGAGTCCAGATCAGTGTCAGACCCTTCTCACAACATCATTTTCTTTAACACAACACTTGTGTCATCCTCTATAAAGTACACTCTCACACTACAAAAGTCAGACTTCTGCATTGGCACTTGTGTTAAGTATTGTGTTCTCTAGATTGTATAACTACATAGATAGGGGATTCTAATCCCGCAACAATCAACTTGTGTGTGATGGTGGGTCCATAGCATCACTAGAGTATTACTTCAACAAGTGTGGTCATTTGACTTCCACTCGTGAGAAACATTTACGTGGTCAGATAAATCGCACATCTCCTTTTTACTCTGTCCACAAATGCATACTGTTTGCAACACACTGATGAGGTCATCATTTTATTAATGCACTCTCATACCACTAAAGTCAAACCTCTCCTGTGCATGTGCATATAATATACTTGAGTGGAGATTGTGTCAGTTGATAGGTAGGGAGTTTGAATACAGCACTGAGACTCGTGTGTGTGTGTGTGTGTGTGTGTGAGAATGTAAACCGATAAAGGAGTGTCTTACACCTCTTAGTATTGATAACATTCACAATTCCACATAGCTTTAGAAGTCATTTTTGCATACACATCTCCTTTGCATGACACAACTGATATCATCCTTTAAAAGATGCAGTGTGGCTCACATGCAGTCAGACTTCTGTGACAAGTATGCACAATACACTTGTGTGCAGATTGTTTCAGTCCATAAGCAGGGAGTTTGAATACAGGAATGACTGTTGCCTGTGTGTGTTTCTTTCTCTTACTGTGTAGAACAGGATGAAAATAAATATATGACACATATCTATACATTGTGCTTGTGCTGTGTGACCACTTTTTATTGGAAACATGAAAGTAATACATAATGGTGATGTAAGCCATTTAAATGTGTAATGTCATAGTTGAGAAATATATCTGTAATTGTGCTTGTGGTTCAGCAAACCTTCAATAGCCTGTTAGATATTTAGTCCATATCCCACCACTGCTTACAGTCAGTGTACATGTTGTTAACACTGTTGTCACCCACATGTGCTATGTTCATGTGTAGATATTGTTTCCTCTTAGAAGTGTTTATTCTACATTTCCTTTGGAAAGGATGTATTGAAGACTTGATGCTGTCATTTCGCAGATTGTCGTTCCTAACAGTTGTAGTGAGACACCTCCTCAGGAGTGAGGACATGAGATGATGTAATGTGTGTTGTTGCCTAAGTAAGGCATGTGTTCCAATACGGGATTATATCCACATTGTACATTACTACAGAGACATATATTCCTTGATTCATACACATAATCTAATGCTTTAACATAACCACACATATAAACCAAACTGCAATCGCGTGAACCTCTGATGGCAATAGAACGCTGGATACAACCAAATTCAAGACACGATAATCCGCTCAAATGAAATCAGTAAAGCTTTTATTCCACAGAGTAAGCTACTAAAGGGCTTCTTCAGACTCTTTTTACAAATAAAAATAGTTAAAAACCTTTTTAAAAACCTTTTCATTGCTTGTTATTGGTTGTTAAATTCGAAATTATCACATGATGTACTTTAAAGTGGTAGGTACATAAAATTGTGTACTCCTTAAAGCCACAACATCTACAAACTTCAAAAGCTAGTGCTCTAAACATTGATAAGTATCTAAATAAATTATATTTAAAACATTACAAGACAATACGTTTCCCTGACACGTACTAGACAAATACTCCAAACTCTTCGAACATATAAACTACCCATTCCTTGATAAACAGTGAGAAGGATCTGAATGTATAACTCATTGATGCCAAGAAATGTAATTACAGATGTGAAACAACTTGTAACAAGCTAAACAATAAACATGGATTAAAATACATAGACAGATAAAAATAGTATATGACAGTGTGTAATAAATGGAAACTGTAAACAAAAGTATATACAGTCTTATCACAAACTATATAACTCACAGTTTTCATAATATAATGCATGATGTTAAGAGGGTACTCTAAAAAAGCGCCTCATCCTCATCCCCATTTACACTAATACTACATATCTAGCAAATTAAAGAGTAGGACTACCGTGCTCTATGTAGTCGTCTACTTTTCAAAAAAGGCTTGATCTGTACCTTATCATTGAGGCCAGGTGGTGTATCTGACCTCAATGTTATAATCCACCTGGTCTCATGTTCTAATGTACGGTTGATCAAGTCCCCTCCTCTAAAACCTTGTGAAACATACTGGATTACACGGAACCTAAAGGTGTGATCCGTGCCTGCCATCTTATTATGCCTAGCCAAAGCATTAACTTCCGAGCCCACTCTGATATGGTAGGTGTGCTCCCTAACACGTTCCTTGAGTGAGCGGTTAGTCTTCCCTATATAGTAAGCGGTGCATGAATTACAAGTGGCCATATACACCACATTTCTACTTTCACAACTCGTGTTGGTACTAAAACTAAATATGCGTCCTGTGATGGGGTGCTGGAAAGTCATATCTTTATTTATGAAGCCACATTGATTACAATGGCCACAGGGTACTGTGTTCCTATTCTCTGTAGTCTTATTCTGTAAAGGGTATCTGGGTCTACATAATATACTCTTTAGGTTAGGGTGGTTCTTATAAGCTATACACGGTACTGGACCCACAATGTCACTAACCTCTCTATTTGACTTCAAAATTCCCCAATGCCTATTCATGGCTTTTCTCACTTCTAAGCTCTTCTTACTAAAGGCAAGGTTCGCCCTGACTTCTGTTGTGGACGAAACAACATTGTTGGTTTGTGCCAATTGTTCCATGAAATAAGGTCTAGCACTGCTATTCCTTAAGGAATCAACTATTTGAATAGTTTCAGAGATTTCTTTTTCTTTGTAACCTCTCTCAAGGAACCTTACTCTCATTTCCTCTACTCCAATAGCATAGTTTTCTTGTTCTAAGTTGAGTCTGGACACTCTCATGAATTGCCCTTTGAGGACATTGTTAAAAACATGTTGGGGGTGCATGCTTTGTCTATGTAAAGGTTATTTTTGTGGCACCCTTCCTATGTATAGTCGTATTGAGCATACCATTGGACATCCTAAATACTTCAACGTCCAAAAACGGTATACTCCTATCAGAAAAATTCATGGTGAATTTTAAAAATTCCGTGGTTGTGTCTAAATAAGATACAAAATCTCTTAGAGAGTGCTCATCTCCCAGCCATAAGAAGAAAAGGTCATCCACAAAACGGCAATACATGCCAACATACTCAACAAAAAGTGGGTTATTGTAGAGATATATATCTTCCCACCTAGCCATAACTAGGTTGGCGTAGCTATTTGCACAGGATGTGCCCATAGCTACGCCATCTCTCTGCAAGTAAACATCTTCTTGAAAGGCAAAGACATTGTTTGTTAAGACTGTTTCAAGTAATAATGTGATAAGATCTATTTTCTTATCTGAAAAATCCGAATGTATTTTTAGATATTCAGTTATAAGCTTTATGCCTGTCTCATTAGGAATGACTGTGAAGAGACTGACCACGTCTAAAGTCACTAAGAAATAGTTTTGTTCTTTATCCAATAGACGTGTCTGGGAGTAAAGGTCTAAAAGAAACTGTTTACTATCCTTCAGAATTTTCCTATTCTCACTTACTATGGGTCTCAATACATTCTCCAAGTAAATCGACAAAGGTTCAGTTACCCAACCTTGGCCTGCCACAATGGGTCTCAGTGGTGGGTCTGTATGATTTTTATGGACTTTTGGAAGTCCCTGGATAACTGGTATGATGGGGTTCTTCACCTTAAAATAATCATAAAGTTGTTGTGTTATATCAAAAGACATAACAAGATCATCTAAGATGTTATAGACACCAAAAACCATCTCAACTAAGATATCATGTGTAATCTTTGTGTAAGTTTGTCTGTCCTCAAGCATCTGAATCATCTTACTGGCGTATTGGGAGTAGTCCATTATAACCACAGGCCCTCCCTTATCAGCTGGTCTGATTATAATAGAACAGTCACCCTTTAAAGATTTTAACGCTTGCCTTTGATTATAATTCAGGTTATGTCCATGTCTAGAAGATGTTTTCTCCTGAAAACACCTATATATATCATCTTCCAGGACATTCCCAAATACTTCAATAGTGGGATGAAGTTGTGGAACATAAGTACTGTTTTGACGGTGCTTATTCTGTTCTGTACGACCATCGTGTGATCCAAAATCTAACCTTAATTGTATATTACGAATAAACAGCTTAGTATCTATAATAGTTTCCACCAGATCACTTTCCTTGGTGGGAATAAAACCAAGTCCCTTATTCAAGACCTGTTTCTCATATACATTCAAAACCCTCCCAGACAGGTTGATGACTAATGATTTTGTCTCCCCCACATTTTCTTTAACGTTGGACCTTGCTGTTGCTGCTCCTCTACTGAGCCTTTCCTCTTCTGTCTCCCTCTGCTGGTCGACCTTCTTTTGTCCAAAAAATGATTTTGGGCTATGGGGAGGGGAGCAGGTAATCTATTCAAGGTAGAAACCACACTATTTGATTTGGGTCGGACTACTGCTGCCCCTGACCTTTGTACATCAGTAATGCAGCCTGTAAGACTTTCTCCTAAATCAAGGTTGCTAACACTACCATTCACCTGCAACCGAGCTGGACTCTCAACCTCTGTCACATTATCCAGTTGTGCTGCATCTTGTTGCTTATTCCCTGTACTTATATTAAGTTCAGTAACATGGGTAGTATCATTTGGCTTACTACCTGACACCAATGGATCAGCTACCACATTCTCATGGGTGGTGACATTCTGAGCCCTCTCAGTATTGGATGTTGGTGTATTCATCCCTTCGTACATAATATTTCTACCTGTTCTGCCTGTAAACCTTTGCATTGAACCTGACCCATTGTTAAATTGTTGATGTATATTCCTATCCCTCGGCCATGTGAAGACGTGATTACTATTGAAATCACGTGTATCCCTCATAATTTTAACTCTCTTCTGATCTAATAAACGTTTCTCCAGAAACAATACATCTTCTATAACCCTTCCCAGTCTCTCTGTATACACATTGTCAACATATTTGTTTTTAAAGTCACTAAACAGTCTGTTAACAGTGAGTCTTAATCGGTTTTCCTCTGGTGAATGATACTCAATTAATAGCTTCATGTAACTGAAGCTGAGCTCCAAATTGAGCTGCTGCCATCGATATAGAAGGTCCGGTAGTGAACTACCAGTCGTGGGCATTTTCAGTACTCGTAGCCCACGTGGTATGATCTGTTTATTTAAGCAAACCTCAAAATAGTGTCTCTGGACCTGTAACTTAATAAGCTTAGTGAACACAGTCTCTAGCTCTTGTAGATCTTTAAATGCATCAGAGTTACTTACTTCCGACAGAGTGTTCATACCTCCGTCAACAGCGGGGTTGAAATCCATAAGTAGATTAGTGTCCCCAGTCACACAAACTTTAAATCTTTCCATAACGCTGCTTGTACGTCCCAAAACAGAAGGAACGTACGGTAATTCAATATTGAAGTTGCCTTCGTTCGCCATCCTCACTTCCTGCAGCACCGACAAATAAATACAATAGAGACACAATCCCAAAGCAGTGCAGCTCTCAGTAAAGACGAGGAAATCACGCTGAAAAATATAAACGTAAACCAAACAGCAATCGCGTGAACCTCTGATGGCAATAGAACGCTGGATACAACCAAATTCAAGACACGATAATCCGCTCAAATGAAATCAGTAAAGCTTTTATTCCACAGAGTAAGCGCTTTCGCCAAAGGGCTTCTTCAGACTCTTTTTACAAATAAAAATAGTTAAAAACCTTTTTAAAAACCTTTTCATTGCTTGTTATTGGTTGTTAAATTCGAAATTATCACATGATGTGCTTTAAAGTGGTAGGTACATAAAATTGTGTACTCCTTAAAGCCACAACATCTACAAACTTCAAAAGCTAGTGCTCTAAACATTGATAAGTATCTAAATAAATTATATTTAAAACATTACAAGACAATACGTTTCCCTGACACGTACTAGACAAATACTCCAAACTCTTCGAACATATAAACTACCCATTCCTTGATAAACAGTGAGAAGGATCTGAATGTATAACTCATTGATGCCAAGAAATGTAATTACAGATGTGAAACAACTTATAACCAGCTAAACAATAAACATGGGTTAAAATACATAGACAGATAAAAATAGTATATGACAGTGTGTAGTAAATGGAAACTGTAAACAAAAGTATATACAGTCTTCTCACAAACTATGTAACTCAGTTTTCATAATATAATGCATGGTGTTGAGGGTCCTCTAAAAAAGCGCCTCATCCGCATCCCCATTTACACTAATACTACATATCTAGCAAATTAAAGAGTAGGACTACCGTGCTCTATGTAGTCGTCTACTTTTCAAAAAAGGCTTGATCTGTACCTTATCATTGAGGCCAGGTGGTGTATCTGACCTCAATCTTATAATCCACCTGGTCTCATGTTCTAATGTATGGTTGATCAAGTCCCCTCCTCTAAAACCTTGTGAAACATACTGGATTACATGGAACCTAAAGGTGTGATCCGTGCCTGCCATCTTATTATGCCTAGCCAAAGCATTAACTTCCGAGCCCACTCTGATATGGTAGGTGTGCTCCCTAACACGTTCCTTGAGTGAGCGGTTAGTCTTCCCTATATAGTAAGCGGTGCATGAATTACAAGTGGCCATATACACCACATTTCTACTTTCACAACTCGTGTTGGTACTAAAACTAAATATGCGTCCTGTGATGGGGTGCTGGAAAGTCATATCTTTATTTATGAAGCCACATTGATTACAGTGGCCACAGGGTACTGTGTTCCTATTCTCTGTAGTCTTATTCTGTAAAGGGTATCTGGGTCTACATAATATACTCTTTAGGTTAGGGTGGTTCTTATAAGCTATACACGGTACTGGACCCACAATGTCACTAACCTCTCTATTTGACTTCAAAATTCCCCAATGCCTATTCATGGCTTTTCTCACTTCTAAGCTCTTCTTACTAAAGGCAAGGTTCGCCCTGACTTCTGTTGTGGACGAAACAACATTGTTGGTTTGTGCCAATTGTTCCATGAAATAAGGTCTAGCACTGCTATTCCTTAAGGAATCAACTATTTGAATAGTTTCAGAGATTTCTTTTTCTTTGTAACCTCTCTCAAGGAACCTTACTCTCATTTCCTCTACTCCAATAGCATAGTTTTCTTGTTCTAAGTTGAGTCTGGACACTCTCATGAATTGCCCTTTGAGGACATTGTTAAAAACATGTTGGGGGTGCATGCTTTGTCTATGTAAAAGGTTATTTTTGTGGCACCCCTTCCTATGTATAGTCGTATTGAGCATACCATTGGACATCCTAAATACTTCAACGTCCAAAAACGGTATACTCCTATCAGAAAAATTCATGGTGAATTTTAAAAATTCCGTGGTTGTGTCTAAATAAGATGCAAAATCTCTTAGAGAGTGCTCATCTCCCAGCCATAAGAAGAAAAGGTCATCCACAAAACGGCAATACATGCCAACATACTCAACAAAAAGTGGGTTATTGTAGAGATATATATCTTCCCACCTAGCCATAACTAGGTTGGCGTAGCTATTTGCACAGGATGTGCCCATAGCTACGCCATCTCTCTGCAAGTAAACATCTTCTTGAAAGGCAAAGACATTGTTTGTTAAGACTGTTTCAAGTAATAATGTGATAAGATCTATTTTCTTATCTGAAAAATCCGAATGTATTTTTAGATATTCAGTTATAAGCTTTATGCCTGTCTCATTAGGAATGACTGTGAAGAGACTGACCACGCCTAAAGTCACTAAGAAATAGTTTTGTTCTTTATCCAATAGACGTGTCTGGGAGTAAAGGTCTAAAAGAAACTGTTTACTATCCTTCAGAATTTTCCTATTCTCACTTACTATGGGTCTCAATACATTCTCCAAGTAAATCGACAAAGGTTCAGTTACCCAACCTTGGCCTGCCACAATGGGTCTCAGTGGTGGGTCCGTTTGATTCTTATCGCTGTTAGGAAGTCCCTGGATAACTGGTATGATGGGGTTCTTCACCTTAAAATAATCATAAAGTTGTTGTGTTATATCAAAAGACATAACAAGATCATCTAAGATGTTATAGACACCAAAAACCATCTCAACTAAGATATCATGTGTAATCTTTGTGCAAGTTTGTCTGTCCTCAAGCATCTGAATCATCTTACTGGCGTATTGGGAGTAGTCCATTATAACCACAGGCCCTCCCTTATCAGCTGGTCTGATTATAATAGAACAGTCACCCTTTAAAGATTTTAACGCTTGCCTTTGATTATAATTCAGGTTATGTCCATGTCTAGAAGATGTTTTCTCCTGAAAACACCTATATATATCATCTTCCAGGACATTCCCAAATACTTCAATAGTGGGATGAAGTTGTGGAACATAAGTACTGTTTTGACGGTGCTTATTCTGTTCTGTACGACCATCGTGTGATCCAAAATCTAACCTTAATTGTATATTACGAATAAACAGCTTAGTATCTATAATAGTTTCCACCAGATCACTTTCCTTGGTGGGAATAAAACCAAGTCCCTTATTCAAGACCTGTTCCTCATATACATTCAAAACCCTCCCAGACAGGTTGATGACTAATGATTTTGTCTCCCCCACATTTTCTTTAACGTTGGACCTTGCTGTTGCTGCTCCTCTACTGAGCCTTTCCTCTTCTGTCTCCCTCTGCTGGTCGACCTTCTTTTGTCCAAAAAATGATTTTGTGCACACCACAGACAAAGGGATTTACCACTAAGCCATGCAAGATATTTGTACATATAGACTGGCAGAGACATCCCCCATCCAGTTTAGCAAATAAAAATTATGATCAAATAAAGTACAGCTAAATGAATGACTTCACATTGGTGGAGTTCAACAGCTATGATAACAGTTCCACTGTGGCACATGTGATTGATGATCAAGTCTGGCATGGGGATTCATTTTGTGTGAACATACTGACATCACACAACAACCATTACATCACATCAATCTTATCCCTTGATATATTGCACAAACACATGTGAACATAGCTTTGGATTTTATGGCAGTAGACATTTATTCTGACAATGCCATGGTAAGACTGCTACTGTGGCACATGGCTTGAGTTCTTTGGTGTACATGAGTGTGCTCCACTTCTTGGGTGGTATGTTTACAAACATACAAAGAAACCTAAGACAAAAATGTAATGAAACCCAAAAGGGCACCGATTAATAACGGAAAACAAAAAACACACAATGCGGACTAAAAACTCCACTTTATTACCACAGACAATGTAGATTCTCCCAATAAAACTTAGCGCTTTCACCAAACACTTTGGCTTCTTCAGAGTTAATGAGAGTAAAACACCAAAACCATAAATACATCCTCACTTTGAATTTAGCCAATAAGCTTGATTTATAAAATGCTAACCTAGCAACCATCTGGTGAGCAATCATTACCTTAATGTTCCTACCTCATGAGTACTGTATTAATTAATTAAAAGCAATATTGCATTGTCTATGGTAACAAAGTGGAGTTTTTAGTCCGCTTTGTGTGTTTTTTTGTTTTCCAATACAAAGACACCTTCCTTGACTATGGAACATTGATATATGACTGATCACAATTGTGTGCACATGAGCATACTCATTTAATTGCCATCAGTCTGACATGCTGATATGACATTCATTATAGCTATCTCCTGTGGCGCATGCAGCCAATACATAGCTCTAGAGAATACACTGCATCAGAGTGTAGTGTTTGCATGTGTTATCTGTCTGCACAATACCTATGTCATGCAGGATTGCCTTACACAAGGGTATTATGTGTGTCATACTCTGCTTCCACATTTGTAACACTACACACACCTACATATGGGATGCATAACCATTAGAATATTAAAGTGCATAATTCCCTTCAAGGGTGATCACGTGTTAGGCCTATTTCTGTAGCATATGCAATTTATACACAGGCCAGCTGTATCATTGATGGTATGAGTTTGATTCTTGCAAAAGGGTATTGTGGCTTCTAAGCCATTCCTATTTTCTAACATATTATATTGATGAAACGCACACTATCCCATAATGTCTGTACTGTCCTTGTGAACTGTAACTTCAACTCAGCATGTTAATGACATTCATATATCATGTAATCTTGTGTTACAATGTTAATTTGTGTAATTGTAAGACGCTTTGATATCAGATTCATAACAACTTTTACTTAATTATATTTGCTCATGAAGTATGACCACCGTTATCATGACATATATATATATTTTTTTTTTTTATTGCAATTTTATTACAAAATTGCCTTTGTGACATAAGCACCTTTACATCAATTGCCTTAATATAATTTGAACGTTACCCCCGTTACATATTTCTGTATGCATCTCTTTGATTTCTGTGCACATTATCATCAGTACACTTACCCTGTCTGGTAACCCATCGATTGTAGTTGCCATTGCCGTTTTCCCTACCCTCTTGCTTGCTTCTGTAGTCATAGGTTTGAATTCTATGTACATTACACTCAGTACACTTTCCCTGCCTGGTACAGCTTGCATTATTTGATCTATGTAGCTTTCCATGCTGTCCCCGCAAGCACACTTAGCAGGTTTGCCCATAGGCAAACTTGTTTGATTACTGTGTGTGCTTGTGCTGCTCAACATGTTTTTCTGGCTGCCAACACTGTAGGTGGCCATGAAAATGTGCTTATATTTGTGTAAATGTGATGAGTGGTAATGAGTGTAAGTGTGAAGAGGCTGTAGCTCACTTTAACACTAAATTCCTAAGTATCCTTGATTCCCATGCTCCAGCACGTACAATAAAATCTAGATCAAACACAGCACCATGGCTCACAAAAGAGACCAAATCTAAAATCAAAGCTAGAAACAGAGCCTGGGCCAGCTGGAAAACAACCAAAGCCCCACTTGACCATCTGAAATATCGTCAACTCAGGAATGACACACAAAAAAAATCTATTTTACTGGATAAAAAAAGCTTCTACCATAATCTCCTACAAAAACACCAAAACAACCCCCAAAAGTTCTGGGCAGGCTTAAATCAACTACTTTATCCAGGACATTCTACCACCCCAACCCCAGCTAACCATACCCATAGTCTTTTTCACCAAAACACTCCAATCCCTAGCAAATCACCTAATCTCCACAAACTTAAACCACATGCCTAATTTATCCACAAATCCTCCTGAATTTAGCCTCTAACAAATATCCACTAGTTTTATCAAAATTCTCCTAAAAAAACTAAAATCTACCACCCTCGCTGCTGACCTCCTCCCTGCATATTACCTACAAATAGCTGCAGATGCCATTGCATATCCCATATCTATCCTTATCAACCTTATCCAAAAATGCTATCCCTTCCCGCTGGAAAATATCCTACGTCATCCCACTCCATAAAGGTGGTAGCTCAATAGACATGTCCAACTATAGACCCATTGCCATTCTTTCCCCACTTGCCAAAATAATGGAGAAATGTGTACACAAGCAACTAATGCAATACCTTACAGAATAACTTACTATCCAACTCCCAGCATGGTTTCAGGCCATACCACAGGACTACCTCAGCCATCCTTTCCTTTACTAATGCCATACACAATAACAGAAATGACAATAGGCTAACCTCCGTCCTCTTCCTTGACCTATCAAAAGCCTTTGACATGGTCAACCATGAACTTCTCATTTTTTCTCTAAAATCCGTTTCCCTCAACACACACTATCCAGTGGTTCTAGTCCTACCTAACTGGTAGACAACAGGCGGTACTATGGCAGGGTAAACTCTCCAGTCAGCTACCTCTCACACTTGGTGTCCCTCAAGGCTCCATACTAAGCCCACTACTCTTCTCTATTTTTATCAATAATCTTCACACTGCTATCCCTAAAGCTACCTGTATTCAATATGCAGATGATTCCACTCTCATCTGTTCAGCCACCTCCTCATCCGAACTACAAATCTTAACCCAAAATACATTTAACACTATTGAGAACTGGCTCGCCAACCAACGTCTACTGTTGAACCCCAATAAAACTAAACTTCTATTCTTCACCCCAACTAGTAGATCTGCCACACTTTCATTCTCTGTCACGTCGAACAATGGCACCACTATCTCCCCAGATCAACACACTAAACTTCTAGGGGTTATCATAGACAATAATCTCAAATTTGACCTACAGGTCAACAAAACCGTACAGACCATCAATAAGAAGCTTGGATCACTGTATAGAAACAAGACACTCTTAACCCCACTGGCTAGGACTGAAATTGCCCGATCACACCTACTCTCTACTCTTTTATATGCCTCACCTGTACTCTCAAACCTCAATTAAACCAAACTAAGTAAGCCGTCCCATACTTACAACCACATTGCCAGATTCACCACTGGCTCCACCTATAGAACCCATCACTGCCAGAACCTGAAACAACTAGAATGGCTAGAACTGCCCAGCTTAATTCAATTCAATCAACTCTTAATAGCGCACAAAGTTCTGTGCCACCCTAAAGATACCCCCTCTCTCATAAATATTATTATTAACGTGAGATCCCTACGGTCAGCCGACAAATTACTGGTCCAAACCCACAAAGCTAATATCAGCTTGTGAATCCCTGCTCACCAACTTTGTTGGCAAAACCTGGAATGCCTTGCCAAACTATATAACCCTGCAATCCTCCAAAAGTCTCTTCAAAAAAAAAAAAAAACCTCAAACATTGAACTGGCTATGCCCATGTATCAACCTGGATTAAGTTATAAAACAGTAGCATAATCAGTAATTATCATAACATCTAACTACATCACCATGCTATGTATCCAATCTTACTTGTAATTGGGTCTGTCCATGAGAAATGCGAGTCCCTACTAGGGACTAACTGTGAGTTACAATCTTACTTGTAATTGTGTCTGTCCATGAGAACTGTAAGTCCCTACTAGGGAACATTACTAAACCAATGTACATAAGATATAGTACCACTTTATTTTTATATATTTTAATTATTTTCTAACTTTTTCTGTAATCTTTGTAAGTCTGTCCATGAGAACTGTGAGTCCCTACTAGGGAACACTTCTAAACCAATGTACATAAGGTATATTACCACTTTTTTATATATTCTAATTGTTTTCTAACTTCTTGTGTAACCTTTTGTATGTTTGATTATGTGGAGCTTTTCTCCCCGGGCCTCCGCTGAAAATGGACATGTATCCAGTCGGACTATCCCGGTAAACAAATGTAAAATAAATAAATGAGCAGCATGCATATGCAATTAGCACTGCTGCTTATCATGCTAACACATAAACATCATGTACATTGGAAACAGCACAAGGATTAAGAAAATAATATAAACAGCAATCATTTCCTTAATAAGAAAATGACAGCATCTGCTACATGCTGTCCTACTTATAGCAGCCTGAGAAGGCTTCAGACAAGAAATGCCCATTACAGACCTGAATGGCATACTTTGTAATGTAGCAATATGAGGTTTTTTTTGTCTTGAGGTGCCACTTAAACTTTCTGCACAATGGTACATTTCCCAGGTGACAATCCTATGGAAATTGAACGTCCTCACTCCATGCCACAGCAAACAGCAATTGGTTCAGTCAGACACAACTGGCAACTCTGGTCAATTATGTAATGAGTCTACCTCTTCATCTATTTTTATCTTTTGGAGAAGAGGTAGATCCTTGGCTTTGGAATTTGTGGGATTATTTGTTTTATGGCGATACAGAAGGTTTTGGGCTGTTGGGAGCAAAACAGCTCAGTAAATAAGGAAATGATCCCCTTTCAGAAGTCTGTAAGTTAGAGAAACTAGACACTTTTTCCATTCTTTCTTGATATTTAGTTTTTCAAAATTCTGTGATCTTCTGACTAAGGAACATGTGTAGTACTTTTGTTTGATATATGTCTAGTAAGGTACCTCCAAAAGGGGTCAGCTTTGTTTTACTGTCTTAACCCACCGGATGCGCACCAGGTGACGTTTGTTAAAACTGATGAACAGTCACGTGGATGTCTTCTTCATCCGCATGAATATTCAGCCGGCATTCTGAGCATGCGGTAAACAGATCATGCGGACGTGTTAGTTTATTAAAGAGAATTAAAGTCATATTAAAGTCAATTCTGTGCACTTCCTAGTACAACTTGTTAGGTGTTTCACATTGTGCCTATTTGCTCCACACCTAATTAACTTTCCTAAATTACATTATTTTGATGAATTAGTATGCATCCATTAACAGTATTGGGCTTTTGTTCCTCTCTTTAATAAACTAACAAGTCCACATGATCTGTTTAGTGTTGACCACAGAGTTCAAATCTTGTAAACAACTTTTAATTGATGTTTTAGTTGGTTTTACTTGGTGTTTTGCTATATCTGTAAATACACACTTAGGTGGTGTTAACGGTATGGTTATAGCCTTCATTCTTGTGCAAACTCGTTAGTTTAATAAAGAGAAGAACAAAAACCTAGTACTGGTAATGGATCTATATTACTTAAACCTCAAGCTCCCAATTTATAGGTTCATAGGTAGGTACTAGGCTATCGGCCCAAGGGTCTACGTAAGCCTAGCCAACAAGGTTCCCTGGCTTATGCCACCCAAGAAAGTTATTTTCCTGTGCCACTGTCGAGCAGAGACACAGAAGTGATCCCCGGGGTGTATTTCCTATTTCCCATCCACTCATCAAGATTTTACACAGATGGGATTAAAGATTAAACACAGATGTGCTTTACTTTTGAGGCCGATAAAACGTGTGAACCTGTAGAAACAGTTGCATCCTGGGGAAACATGAAAGTGGCAATGTCCTAGGCCAAAAAATATTTTTGAGGTTTCCTCTAATCGTTACATATTTAATTAGTTTCTGAAGCACTGTAATATAATGCAAAACAATAGAAAATACACAAAATTCTACAAAGATGAGGCCAAAAAAGTGGAAGCAAGTCCTCTGCACTGGTTATGTGTACAGTTTGTCCTGCAAACTCACATTTATTTTTAAAACAATTCCCACTTGGGACACTTGCAAAGGTGGCATTTCTAATATGCAGCATCCCCCCAATGGCAGTAGAGAGAAAAAGCATGTTTATAACTGATTAACGAGGGCATAGCTCTCGTCAGTCTATGGCGATAGCATTTCATTCTGTGCACTACCTCTCAACTGAACGTCCACATTTCTGTCTCAAAATTTTGGTCTGTTCTTCTTAAAATTTGTGGTTTTCTAGCAAATCACTGGTATAATCTGAGGAATGAAATCATTAAATAATGTCAGGGTCAATGTATTCAGCGATTTGTGTAACCAATGCTTATAAGAGCTCAATGTCCCCTTTCGATCTGAATGATCGTCTCCCTAGCAATTTGCTGTGTCGGACACAATGACTTCTTAACCACTGACGTTACACGGTAGTCAGAGACAGGGAATTATCATCTCATGCTCCAAGCTTTTAACAACATTTGCTGATGTTTCTGTTAGTATGCTATATTAGTTTTTCGCAAAACACGGGAGAAAGATCCAGATTAAAGCCTCTAAAAGGTTAACAGCCAATTTACTTTGGAAACGAATAACATTTTTTCTTGTGTTTCTGTGGTACAGTGTCATCAAACAGCATGTTGTTCAAGTTGAATGTAATCTCTTATTTATAACAACACTGCACACAATTCAAACACATTCAGCCCATAAATAAGCATTAAAACAATGAAAGTTCTCACAACGCAAGATTTCAGTGTAGATCAAACTAAAGGTGTCCATTTGACGCGGATTTCTTCCAGGTCCGCAACGTGACGTAATTTGCAATGCGCCTGTATCTCCGTGGGTAAGCATGCAGCTCGTAGTGGACTGTGTGGAAGAGATAACCTGGTGAGCAGATGTTTACCTTCTTGCAAGTTTATTAGTGTTGAGTTATGTTTTACGGAGCAGTGCATTTCTTAACAATTCAGAAGTCTATAAAGCACGACTGGATATATGTTTATACTTTGGATGCAGTAACGTGGTTTACAAGACATTTGCAGCTGGTGATGACTTCAGATTATCCTGTCGAAACTGAATTAAGGCAGTCGGTCCATAAATAGTGCATTTGTAAAAAAAAAATAACGACGTGGTCTGACTGAATGAAAAATAATTGACCAAAAGAACGATTATTCAGCTAGGTTATCCTAAATGCGTCACGGTATATTTTTAAGTAAAAAAGTATGTGTGTACATCACTTTTACTTCATAATACATTTTATAAAAATTTGAAGTATGGTCCGTATTAAGTGATCCACTTACTTTCCTTTTTACAACAAAGTTGCCCTTGTAGACTGTGAACGAGTGTCACAGATAGAGTATGATAGGTTACAACAATTTGATGCGGTCTCAGGTTGTATTATATTATGGTGTTGTATAAGAGAATGTAGCACACTAAGTAAGGTACGTCAAGTCATTAATTGACGTTACATGCCACTGGTGGATTACTGCATTTGATTAACTTTAGTATATATTTAATTTTATTAGTGCAGTGCTGGATCTATTTTGTGATACGTGTAGTAAAGAACCTATATGTGGGTCTTTATATGGGGCAGTTGTTCACAGAATACGCACTGTGAGTGTTATTTGCCCAGTTGCATAAGGGCATGTACCGAATTCTTATTTAGTGTGAAACTGCTCGCTTTGAAATTGTGAGTTGTGGGCTAAGTTTGCGAGGTTATATTACAGTGTAGTGCCTCGTGGGCGGTACTGCGCAGCTTGGGGCGTGGTATACTTTGATTGACAGTTAACATGCTATAGCGCCGCCCCTCGCCGGCGGTACTACGACGAATACATTGGATATACATTGCAATTTTTATTATTTTATTATTTCTAACTAAATGTAAGTTAAATAGCACTACACTGGTATATAGCCGTTTACGATATATTGACTTCCTGGACATTTGCTAACGGTTTAACTTCAGTAATCCCTTCACATTTTGTGTTACTGGATTTTTAAGGCTTGGGATAATGATATTCTTTTTCACTGATGTAGAGAGTATCAGCCAGCTTGCAGTTTGTAAATAAATTACTTCAGCATCAGGTGTGAGAGTGTCACTTGAGTTATTACTTTCAAAGCTATTACTAATAATACGTTTTAGGTTTTGTGGTCAAACGTTATCGGGTACTTGTTTGCAGATTAGTAATAAAAGTTTTATTAGTGAGCTGTGTTTTTTAAATGAGTAAGATTCAAGCTCACCGACTCTGGGTTGTGCTAGCAGTGGGTTAGCACAATTGTTTTACAGTGGTTTGATGAGAACCCTTTGCACAATGCCACAAAACACTTAATCCTTCTTAAAAGCTGAGTTTTGTGTCACATACAGACTATCCCCATCAGTGGTGCACATGGTAGGCAAGAAATAAACATAATTCAATTTGGACAGATATCCAGATGTAATGAAGAAATGGTGCTCTGACACATGTTGCTTAGAAATAATAACTTGCATACAGGCAAGTGGTATAACTATTGTAATGAAAGCATCTAACTTAAGTCTGAAACTACAGATGCTTATTCGACGTAGCACAGTGAATTTAATTTCAGCTGCAATTAGTAAAAGAAGTACATGTATTGCCTGCTCACTTTCATCACTGATCCCCAAGTCTTAGCCCAGAATTTTTCTCCTTTTGTTGTACAGCCCGTTAATGTTGAGATTCCACCAGAATGGCTTGTGTTTTGAGTTTGTCCTTTGCTTATTCCAGATAGGTACAGCTCTCTCTCTCTCTCTGCAGCTAGTAACATGATTATGTAGGGTTTCTGTGAGCAGTTCTGCATAGGTAGCTGTATTCTCAAGGTTTTTTGGGGGGGCCTTGAAATTTTTCCAGAGTGTCACTTAATAGTAGGAAGTTTGCACTGTGTAAAATTCCTAAAAGTGGCAAGGTTAGCTGGGGGATCTCAGGTTTTATTTTTATTTCAAAGGAAACCACTCTATGGTCTGACCTGACCAGTGGGGACATTACAGTAGTGGGGGTGCAGCATTCTCTCATTGGTTGTGAGGACTAGGTCAAGGATGTTAGCACCCCAGTGGGCATATGGACTAGCTAGTCTATGGCGTTTCTTTTACAAGTACGGGAATGCTGGGCTTACATTTTTGGGGTCATGTACTATTCCCATTTTATAGTGGGTCAGTTAATGTTGTCTAGGAATATGGTTTTGGGTTGAATGGGGAGTATCTACATTAATGTTTAAGTATATGTTATGGGTTTCCTGGATCATAAACAGGGACATGTAGCTTGCAAGGATATGATATGGTATTTGCCTGTGGTACTTGGGATGTGGAGAAGCTCAATCATGTCATACCATTTGACCAGTCTTGAGATGCAGTTGTCTTTGATATTAATTGAGACACTTCCACCTTTTGTTCCTTAATGTTCAGTAGCTGGGCTAAATTTGTGGAAGGCATTATAGCCCTGCAGTGCCAGGATGTTCTTCATGGAATTAAACCATGTCTCAGTAACTACACAGATTTCTGCATTCTTCGGGGTGAGGAGAGATTGCAGAGAGTGGCATTTCTTGTTTAGATTCCTGGCATTGTAACACTGTTAGATTTTCTTGGGTTGATTTTACTGTTTTGGAAAATTTTTCAGGCTGGCAATGGAGAAGGTAGAATGCTGCTCAATGATGGGTTCATACCGACCTGGAACACACATTCTGAGTGCTCCATCATGTCTCTCTTCTTATAGTCCTGGGAGGTACACCAAATGTTGTTTACATCCACATAGATTATGGCTGAGTCATATTGGACCTTGTGGTTCAGTGACTTGATTGCGTTCGTGATTTAGTAGATCCTGGCCATTGGTACGCAACTGACTGTGAATCTCTCCTTACTTAAACTAGTGATTGGGGCATATGTGGGTCTCGCAGTCGGGTCTTGTATAACTAAAATATTGGGTTGTGTGGTCATTTGCCTTACAAGTTCACAAGTTTAGACACCATGAGATGTGGCTTTGTGTCATGTTGGGTGGTGTTTTGGTAGAGTGCTTTGGAGATTGCTGAGGCTACTTATTGCAAGTACGTTATCTGGATTTTAACCCTTTTATTGTAAGTGCAACATCATGGGTTTAATCCTTCAGAAGGTTGATGCCGAATCAATAGGAGTTGGTTTTAAGTTTAAAAGATTTTTGTTTTTCCATTTGTGTTATTTTGTTTGTCTTGTACTGTAAAGAAAGCAGATATGACTTTGTCAAAAGTTGTGAGCATATACCGAGTGAGTGAAAATACAAATGCATAACTGAAAGAATTAGCTAAAAAATGGAAATAAATAAGATAAAATGTGATGTTTTAATACTAAAGTAAAATGTGGAATAACTGTGAGGGGATTGAGAAAGAGAGCCATGAGGTACACTAGAAATATGATATGATTTAATTTATGCCTTGTTTCCCCAGATATGACTACAAGTACAAAAGAAAGAATTGTCCATCATTATTTGTGTCCATCATTAATCATTTTACAGAATTGTACACAATCAAAAAAAAAAAATTGGAATGTTGTTGAATTAGACTGTGAACATGGGTTGTCTGTAGGTAGAACTAAATTGGAGGCAGCGTATGAAAATAATCGGCCACACAGGTAAGAGGTGCTCAGAATAAATAGGTTCATACTAGGCTATCTGCCCTAGGACATTTATAAGCCTAGCCAGAGTGTGTGTGGCTTTCGCCACCCCTTGGGATGAGAATACTAAGCCCATTTAGGGTTTAGTTTACTGTGCCTCTGTCTAGTAGTGACACAGAGATGACCCCCGGGGTAAACCTACGATCTCCCATCCACTCGTCAAGATTTCTCTTGAAGAGAGTTAGTGAGGGGCTCTGCCTAACATGGACTGGGATTCTGTTCCAGAGTGTAGGGAGCCTCTGGGTTATGAATCTGTCCCTCCAGCACGTCCTATTTATTTCTGTGTTGAGGTTCAAATTTCTTGCTCTCGTGGCTCTGATGGATTTGGATTTTCTGAGGTGGAGCATGTCCATTAATTCTGGATTGGACATGGCCTTGTACGTCAGGCATAGATCACCTCTGAGTAGGCAGTATGCGACTGAATAGAGCTGGAGTTTCTTCAGCTGGGCAGCATATGACATATGTTTGAGACCCTTTATTCTCTTGGTGAGGAAAATGTTTACTTTAGACAACGAGTCTAATAATATGCCAGACGCTACTTTTAAAGCATAGAGACTCAAAAGAAGGTATTATGCACATTGCATATTAAAAGACACAAGTAAAGCTTTTGGGTTAAGTTATTGACATATAAATCTAGACATTAAAAGCTTAATATTCTGCTTCAAATAGCAGCCCTGAGTACTGAAATGGATTCAGATATTTTGGGATGTTTGTCTTATGACATCCAGTGTGGCTATGCAGATGTATTTACAAGTTTTGGTAGTTTGCGAGGTGGATAAAGTCCTGAAGCTATGCCAGTGATATATCCATCCATCCACAACCCCTTTCCATTTTTGCTCATGGGGTCAGGTTTCACTTTAACAGTGACAGTCATCTAGAGCCAAGGTTCACATTGCATGGTGGCTAACCCTTCCTCGGTTGGTCTTCCATATCACACACACACACACACACACACACACACACACACACACACACACACACACACACAACACACAACACACACACACATGGCCAATTTAGTGTGTCCATTCTACCTATTGCATGTCTTTGGAATGTGGGAGGAAACCGGAGCACCTGCAGGAAACCTGTGCAAACACAGAGAGGACTTGCAGACTCCACATAGAAAGCATCCTAGTTAAAATTTTTGTGAGTTTAAGAAAAGTGGTTATTTTTTGTTTATAAGCGATGTTTTAGTTTTATTATGATTACATTTCAAACCTGAAACCTTTTCAAAGTAATCCAAGGCTGTGAGTATATGATCTAACAAGTGTTCTATGTCACTACATGTCAACATTGTGTCATCAGTAAAAAAAATATATATATATTTTTTGATGAAAAATCTTCATTTATTTTGAAGCCTTTGATATTTATTTTAGAGCTTTTGTAGTTAGCTAGTGGTTCTTTAGTAAGATCAAATAATAAGGAGGAAACGAGACAACCTTGTTTCATTCCTTTTGCTATAATAAAGGGTCTAGTCAGAAAGGAACCTACCTTGACAAAATATACTGAATTGCTGTAAAGTGTTTCAGGTTCATAGGTTCATACTAGGCTATCTGCCCTAGGGCATTTATAAGCCTAGCCAGAGTGTGTTTGGCTTTCGCCACCCATTTTAAATTAATTTTGCTATGCCCTTTTTCGAGGTTATTATACTGTGCCTCTGTCTAACAGTGACACAGAAGTGATACCCGGGGTAAACCTACGATCTCCCATCCACTCATCAAGATTCCTCTTGAAGAGAGTCAATGAGGGACTCTGCCTAACCTGGACTGGGATTTTATTCCAGAGTGAAGGGAGCCTCTGGGTTATGAATCTGTCCCTCCAGCATGTCCTATTTATTTCAGTGCTGAGGTTCAAGACTCTCGAGCGTGTAGCTCGATGGGATTTGGATTTTCAGAGGTGCAGCATGTCCATTAATTCCGGGTTGGACATGGCTTTATACGTCGGGCACAGATCGCCTCTGAGCAGGCGGTATGCCACTGAGTAGAGCTGGAGTTTCTTTAACCGGGCAGCATATGGCATCTGTTTGAGCCCTATGATTCTCTTGGTGAGGTACTTTTGGGGTCTTTCCAGTTGCTGCAGGTTTCTGGTAAGGTACATCCCAAAAGGGGCATTGTTCTCAATTATGGGCCTGATGAGGGATGAGTAAAAAGGCACGATGACCTCCCCTGATCTAGATGTGAATCCCTTCATGATTAGGAGGGCTATATAAGATGTTTTTCTAACCACTTTGGCCATGTGGTTATCAAATGAGAGATTGCTATCAACTTGGGTCCCCAGGTCCCTAATTACTTCTTCTGTACTTAATGGATTACCACCTATGTGGTAATTTGTGGGCACTTTGTTTTTGCCAAAGGGGATGACTATACACTTTTTGGTGTTTAGCTTGAGGCCATGGCTCTGGCACCAGTTGTCTGTTTCTATGAGGCCCTTTTGGAAGATGCTTGTGTCGGCTGGAGAGTCGATTATGGCACCCAGTTTGCAGTCATCTGCAAACTTAGTCAGCCACAGTCCTTCCGTGTTGGCCTGTACCTCCGAGAAATATATACCGAACAAGAGAGGTCCCAGGACTGAGCCTTGGGGGACACCACTTGTAACTGGTTTAGAGTTTGACATGGCTCCAGCAATTCTAACCATGTGGGTTCTGTCCTTCAGTTTGCAACCCATCTAGTGACATAGGGGTTTATATTTAAGCTGGTGAGCTTATCTATAATGCCCGAGTGGGGTATTGTATCAAAGGCTTTTGCGAGGTCCAGGTAGGCTGTATGGACCACCTTCCCCTCGTCAATGGCCTTGGTGACTGTTTCAAAGAAATCAACCAGGTTTAAGAGCCAGGATCTGCCCTTAAACAAAGCCGAACTGGGTAGGATCCAGTGTCTGTAGGTCCCCAATATCTTTATTTATGAGGTCCATGATGATCCTTTCCATAGCTTTGCAGACCAAGCTAGTCAGGCTTATGGGGCGATAGTTTCTAGGATCCGTTGAGGCACCACCTTTGTGGAGAGGGACCACTGTTGCTGTACGCCACTCTTTGGGTACATATCCTGTAGTAAGGCTGAGATTAAACAGTAGTTTTATGTTTGGGTTTAGCTCTTCTTGGAGTTCATGTAGGGGCAGCCGGGACACCGCCTGGTCCCATTGATGCTGTGTTTTTTGCTTTGGAGAGGGCGGCTCTTACCTGAGCATCTGAGATGTCAGGGGGGCAGCACTCTACTGGGATAAATATTTGCCCTTTTGGTGGGGAGGGGGTGGAGAAGTTTGCGCTGAACCTGTCAGCTAGGATGTTGGCAATGTCTGTGGGTTCGGTGTATTTTTTGTCATTTTGGACTAATTCTGAGCATATCTGGGAATTCCCACCCAGGTTCCTAACATAACTAAAGAAAGACTTGTGATTATCCTTAGTGTCCTGTGCAATTTTTCTCTCAAAGCTGGCCTTAGACGATTTTATGAGTGCCCGTAGTTTTTTGCTAATACTGATCAGAGATGCCTTCCCTTTTTGGGATTTTGCTCTATCATGTAGTAGCTTCCTCCTACTATTGTATAGTTTGTTTATGACTGGGGTCCACCAGACAGGACGTCTGCCTTTGGAGGATTGGGTCTTGGTTTTATTTGGGATTGCATTATCCATGCATTCCTGAAGGTGTTCATAGAATGCGTTTATAAAGGATTTTGTGGTCTGGGCCATATTTTTCACAGGCTCGGGGGCTTTGAAGGATTCCACCTCGGTTTTGAGGAGTGTGAAATTTGCTTTAGAGAAGTTTTTCACTGTGGTTTTCAGGGCAGGGGGTGGAGTCGGGATGTGAATATCCAGTGAAATTAGTTTATGGTCTGATCTTACCAGTGAGGGATACACTTCTGGTCTGGATCATAGAGTCCCCATGTTGGTGATGATCAGGTCCAGTATGTTTTCCCCTCTTGTGGGAGTGGTAACAAGTTGTTCCATAGCATTTGAGTGTATAAATTCTAGGAACCTTTGGGCTAGGGTGTTGGAGTTAGAGTAATGCTCCTAGTCTATGTTTGGGTAGTTGAAGTCGCCCAATATAATGGTGTTTTAATTAATGTTGTAAAACCATAAAGTGTTTTAATTAATGTAAAACTAGAGGAAAAGTTATATTCATTTTCACAAATTCACTGAATGTAAATTTGATCAATATCTAAATGTATTATTGATAGTTCTTTTTATTTTTATTTGCTGTATCAAATAATGAAAAAAAGTCTTGCATGTTGTTTTGTACTCTTTTATTTATTATAAAGCCAGCTTGATCTTCATTTATTAATCCGGGGAGTACAGGGTTTAGCCTTTTTGCTAGTATAGACATGAACATTTTGTAGTCTACAATTAAAAGTGAAAGAGAGTGATAAGCACATGATACAAGATCTTTATCTGATTTTAAACTAGGTGTCATTATAGAGTATCTCCAAGAAGGTGGAATATTAGCAGAGCTTTTGACTTATTTAAAGATGTTCAGAAAGGTTTTGAAAATATTGTCGGGTAGCAGTTTATACACTTCTGGGATGATACCATCTAATTCTGGAGCCTTGTTGGTTTTGAGACTTTTAATTTGTTTTTTCAATTCCTTAAAAGAAAAAGACTTAACAATTTTTCTTTTCTGTTCATTAGTTAATTTTTTTGAAGGAAAATATACATCGTAAATTATCTGTCTGTTTTATTAACGTTTTTATAGTGTTTAGTAAAGCGTAATATATATCTATTCATTAATTTGACATTTTAACTTTTTTATAATGTTTAGTAAAGCATTGTAATATGTTTAGATTCATTATTTTGATGTTCACTAAATATTACTAAAAAGTTAAAAGTATTGTAATATGTTGTTTAGATTCGTTTGATTGTTTTCCCACTCTGTGTACAATCTCTTTAATGTAATTTATTTTGTTTATATTTTTTGATCTAATGGCTATTCTGTGTCGATTCTTTGGGTTTGCTGAATAAGACTGCAGTTTAATTAAAAAAAAATAGTTATTAAAACTTTTTATTTTAATTCTGTATGCAGGTGACATTTGACAGTGATTTAAGATATTTGAGCTAAAGGTTAGAGTGAATGTAATGGTATTATGGTCAGACAAAGGGCACAGGATTATTAATACATTTTCCGTTTTTGAATAAAGCTCATTTGATACAAAAAAACTTTATCAATACTGGTTTGCGTTCCATATCTTAAGGAAGAGTATGCATACTTTAAAGAGCTTTGAAGTTTTAAGTATAAAATATTCATTAAACCTGTGTAGTGATTTAGATGTTTTGCTGCAGAAGATAGTCTGATTATTTTCTCATTAATAGTGTCTTTACTTGATAAAATACAGTTAAAGTCTCTATCTCCATATTTCCGTTTGAATATAATGTTATAGGGCCGGATTCACAAAGGCTTGCCACGGAGTCTAAGAGTAGAGTAAGACTCCAGACAGCCAATTTGTCTGCCGAGCGATCCAGGAACAGCCGGCAGGGGCATGTATGAGAGCTCCTAAAACTACTCTTGCACGGTCAGTGTTAGGTTATGCAAATTACCTCATTTGCTGCTGAAAGCTATGCAAATAAGGTAAATTTGCGATCCAGGAAACACTAACCTGTCCGAGTAAGAGTAGTGTTCTTTGCAGAAATGTACTCCGTTGGTAACGGAGTACCGTTCTGCAAATAGCAAAACGGAGCTATGACAGCTCCAAATAAAGGATGCATCCAGTTGAGTAAGCATGCCAATGGCCAAATATAAGGCCATTGGCATTTTTATCTGTTGCAAAATAATAAAAAAAATATTTTTTCCCCTGATCTCCGATGTTTAAGCGCAGCGCCGCACATCTAAAAACCAGAAAAAAAAATAAAAGCCAAAAATAGGCATTTTATTAAAAATATTCTTCTGCCATGCAGGTGAATGGCAGGCTGTAGACAACATGGCTACTGAGTAGTGGTTGCTAAGGGGGGAAGCTCAGTCTGAGAGATGTAACCAAGCAGTAGTAGGCAGTCCTATGCAAATGAAGATAAGGATAGTGAATCCCAATTTTCCCTGCCATGTGAACCATGTCCCTAGAGTGTAAGAGTAGGATTAGGGGAGTAACAGAGTAGAAAATAGGTGACATCATGAGGGGTTATGTATCAAAGACTGTAAGCTTATTGGAGCAGAGTGGCATGTGTTTGCTGTAAGTTACTCAGGACTGGAAGAGGCGTGTCTACAGTTGTCTTAACTGAAACCCAGAAACCGAAGGTGTATGCCGTGGATATCACTAAAGTTTCTTGCAAAGATGCTTACACTGTGTGCGCGCCTGCCTGTGTAAGGCTGTTTAAGCCTGTGTGCGCGTATGTGCACCCAACTAAGCCTGTGTGCGCTCGTGTGCATGTGTTTGCGCGGCACTGCCCCCTGTGGAAACAGGGAAAAGGAAGGAAAAGAAGTAATAGGAAGTTAACCAAGGAGAACTAGCAGATCTGCCTGGTGAAATCAATCAGAATCAGTCAATTACACGGGCAGTACACTTGCCCAGCCCAACCAGACATTTGCCAATGGGGACATCCCTGACGGTCACCTAGTAGGGGATGCTGGATATGCACTGGAGCCGTGGCTGATGACACCCATCAGAAATGAACACACACCTGAACAAGAACTCCATAATGAGGCACACGCACAAACACGAAATGTAATCGAGCGTGTGCTTGGGATGCTCAAGTCATGGTTCCGGTGCCTGGACACATCTGGTGGAGCCTTGCAGTACTCACCAACTACATGTACCCAAATTGTCATGGTATGTGCCATGCTACACAATATGATCCTGCGAAAACAGCTGCAGCAGGAACAGCATGGGGCAGGGCCAAACAGCCCCCCACCATTGCCAAGGCCTGCACAGGCATAGCATGACTCGGAGGAGGAGGAACAACCTGAGCCTGCCCCAGTAGGCAGAAGGAGGCATGCCCAGTATGCCTTGGCCTTGGCAAAGAGGCAACGCATAGCACATACACTGGCTCAGTAGGAACCCTGGAAATTATACCTCTCTGACTCGCACATAAAATAAAAGGGATGCCTAACTTGATACTACCTGTTTCCAAATATGTATAGGGAGTGTAGTATGTGCAGCTGACATAGGCAGCCCTGCAGCACCACCTGAGGCATTGCCATGTTTTAAGCAATATAAAGCAGTGCTACGCAGCTTTTACCAATATTTAGTATATGTAAACAAAATTGCCTGTGCTAACTAGTGCAACATCAGGCAACGTTGAGCAATGTTGGGCAAGGTCGGGCAAAGTTGAGCAAAGTCAGGTAAACATGCTCATATTTGTTTTACTGTTCCTTAAGCAGTCTGGTCTGCCTAGCATGAAAATAAAAAGCAGTGACAGGACTCGAACCCAGGATACTGCGCACTATAGTCACAGTTCTGAACCACTGAGCCATGATAACATTTCAGTGGCACAGACACAGCAGGACAATTGTACACTAATGCAAACACAAAGAAATGCTGTATCATGGCCCTAAAGAGGCATATGGGTAACCTCCACCACAGGCATATGCAGACAGAGAACATCAGGCCAGGCGGTGTAATGTGGGTTGTGTAGGCTATGAAGTCGCAATCTAATATATGCGACATTGGAAGTTGTAGTTGTCTTGTGAGGTACATAGCAAAAGTGGTTGAGGTGTGCCACATAGGAGGGTTTCCTGACTACTGTGGGGATGTGATAATCACAGTTGTGTCCACTGTCCACCTGTGACCCAAGGTCTCGTCACACTTTCAGTGTTAAGTATACTACCGCCTATGCTGTAGTTCTTGGCTACAGAGTTTTTAACAAAGGGGATGACAATGCACCTTTTAGCACTGAGCTAGAGCCCATGGCTTTGACAACAGCCATCTGTCTCAGTGAGGCCCTTTTGTAGGATGTCCACATCTTTAGTGTTTACAATTATGGCTCCTAGTTAGCAGTCCTCTGGAAACTTCAGTAGCCACAGACCTTCCATGTTAAAGTTTACTTCAGGGAAGTAGATACTAAACAGGACAAGACCCAGGACTGGACCCTGTGGTACTGCACTCGTCATTGGTCCAAAGTCATACTTGGAGTCTGCTACTTTCACAGTGTGTATTTTGTCAGTAAGCCTGTTGGCAACCCATCTTGTTACATAGCAATTTATACCCAGTTTAGTGGGTTTATCTATATTTCCAGAGTGTGGGGTGGTGGTGTAAGCCGTGGCAGGATCTACATAGGCTGTGCGAACCACCTTACCCTTGTCTACGGTTCTGGTGACTGCTTCAATGTCATCTATCAGGTTTAGGAGACATGATCTGCATTTTACAAACCCAACATGGTTGTGGTCCAGGGTTTGGCGATTACCAATATAAATTATTATAAGTTGTATGATGACACATTCCATGGCCCTGAAGAGCAGGCTCATCAGGCTAATGGGGCACTAGTTCCTGGGGTCCGTGGTGTCTCCACCCTTGTGTAGTGGGATAACAGTCACTGTGCACCATTCAGCAGGCACAAAGCATGAGGTCAGGCTATGATTGCACATGGTATGTCAGTGTCGTGCCTGTTCATTCTGTGGTTTGGGAAGTTATCTGGTCCCATGGCTGCTGTGATACTGGCTTTGGAGAGTGTTTTTTACCTGTGCAGCCATGATGACAACAACTTTGCAGTCTTCCATTATAGAGATGTGCTCTTTCATGGGTGAGAGAGGGTTAAAGTTAACACTGATCCTATCTGCCAGGATGCTGGCAATATAAGTTGGGTCTGTACATTTAGTGCCATTGAGTTGTAACTCAGAACAGATCTGAGTGTAGCCATGACATGGACATGTCTGTTGGGCAGAGATCTCCTGTGTAGATAGTATGCAACAGAGTACAGATTGGGTTACATTCAGTCTTGTTGCATGGGGCAACCGTTTGAGGCCAGTAATCCTGTTGTTAAAATACTTCAGTGGTCTTTCTGGCTGCTGAACATGTCTAGTCAGATTCATCGCAAGTGTGTTGTGGTACTCTCCGATGGGTCTGATGACTGATGAGTAGTGGGAACCTCCTTTGACCTACATGCACAGACCTTGGCAGTTTGTGTGAACACATAGCATGATTTCCTGACCACTTTGTGAATGTGTTTCTGGAAGTAGAGATGACTATCCACATTTCTCCATAGATCCCTTATTATGACATCCGTATTTAGCCTAAGTGTGTGAGCACGCCCAGTATGACCTTTCAGTATGTTGCTGCCTGACATTTGCTTCATTTATTTAAGTGTGTGAGCATGCCCAATATGACCTTTCAGTATGATGCTTAATGAAATCCACTACATTTGTTGGTGTGTGAGCATGCCCGGTATAGAAATTTATACTATAGGTGTATGGAAAAATCAAGTTGTATTTTTACAGCAAGGCAGCAGGGCTCACCTTTGTGTCATAGATCAACAGGGATCAAGCTGTGCCTGCAGGGCTTCCATGAGACGCTTTGCATAGACCTATCAACATTTCTACATACAGGGGGGACAGCTATTCTTTGTATATTTCTACCCGGGGGGCACACCTGGATTGTTACTGTGGGTGTACATAGGATGAGGGTTTCACCTGACACTTACACACATTTGCTATGCCTGCACTGCTATGTACGGTACACCATTTCAGTCTGTACTGTTGCCTATCATACTGGCTTGAGGCATACTACTGTACTACAGATCTTAGCGTCCAATGTCGCATATATTAGATTGCGACTTCATAGCCTACACAACCCACATTACACCGCCTGGCCTGATGTTCTCTGTCTGTATATGCCTCTGGTGGAGGTTACCCATATGCCTCTTTAGGGCCATGATACAGCATTTCTTTGTGTTTGCATTAGTGTACAATTGTCCTGCTGTGTCTGTGCCACTGAAATGTTATCATGGCTTAGTGGTTCAGAACTGTGACTATAGTGCGCAGTATCCTGGGTTCGAGTCCTGTCACTGCTTTTTATTTTCATGCTGGGCAGACCAGACTGCTTAAGGAACAGTAAAACAAATATGAGCATGTTTACCTGACTTTGCTCAACTTTGCCCGACCTTGCCCAACATTGCTCAACATTGCCTGACGTTGCACTAGTTAGCACAGGCAATTTTGTTTACATATACTAAATATTGGTAAAAGCTGCGTAGCACTGCTTTATATTGCTTAAAACATGGCAATGCCTCAGGTGGTGCTGCAGGGCTGCCTATGTCGGATGCACATACTACACTCCCTGTACATGTTTGGAAACAGGTAGTATCAAGTTAGGCATCCCTTTTATTTTATGTGCGAGTCAGAGAGGTATAATTTCCAGGGTTCCTACTGAGCCAGTGTATGTGCTATGGATTGCCTCTTTGCCAAGGCCAAGGCATACTGGGCATGCCTCCTTCTGCCTACTGGGGCAGGCTCAGGTTGTTCCTCCTCCGAGTCACGCTATGCCTGTGCAGGCCTTGGCAATGGTGGGGGGCTGTTTGGCCCTGCCCCATGCTGTTCCTGCTGCAGCTGTTTTCACAGGATCATATTGTGTAGCATGGCACATACCATGACAATTTGGGTACATGTAGTTGGTGAGTACTGCAAGGCTCCACCAGATGTGTCCAGGCACCGGAACCATGACTTGAGCATCCCAAGCACACGCTCGATTACATTTCGTGTTTGTGCGTGTGCCTCATTATGGAGTTCTTGTTCAGGTGTGTGTTCATTTCTGATGGGTGTCATCAGCCACGGCTCCAGTGCGTATCCAGCATCCCCTACTAGGTGACCGTCAGGGATGTCCCCATTGGCAAATGTCTGGTTGGGCTGGGCAAGTGTACTGCCTGTGTAATTGACCGATTCTGATTGATTTCACCAGGCAGATCTGCTAGTTCTCCTTGGTTAACTTCCTACTACTTCTTTTCCTTCCTTTTCCCTGTTTCCACAGGGAGCAGCGCCGCGCAAACATGCGCACACAGGCTTAGGCGGGTGCACATACGCGTGCACAGGCTTAGACAGCCTTACACAGGCAGGTGCGCACACAGTGTAAGCATCTTTGCAAGAAACTTTAGTGATATCCACGGCGTACACCTTCGGTTTCTGGGTTTCAGTTAAGACAACTGTAGACACGCCTCTTCCAGTCCTGAGTAACTTACAGCAAATGCATGCCACTCTGCTCCAATAAGCTTACAGTCTTTGATACATAACCCCTCATGATGTCACCTATTTTCTACTCTGTTACTCCCCTAATTCTACTCTTACTCTCTAGGGACATGGTTCACATGGCAGGGAAAATTGGGATTCACTATCCTTATCTTCATTTGCATAGGACTGCCTACTACTGCTTGGTTACATCTCTCAGACTGAGCTTCCCCCCTTAGCAACCACTACTCAGTAGCCATGTTGTCTACAGCCTGCCATTCACCTGCATGGCAGAAGAATATTTTTAATAAAATGCCTATTTTTGGCTTTTATTTTTTTTCTGGTTTTTAGAGCGCTTCACATTTGTGCGGCACTGCGCTTAAACATCGGAGATCAGGGGAAAAAATATTTTTTTTATTATTTTGCAAA